>NC_062561.1:62477500-62777500 GCF_022837055.1 Prionailurus viverrinus | reverse complement strand
GATACTATTTTTAGACTATTTTATGTAAACATACAACTGAGTTGTGAATTCCATAACATGGCAGTTTTGTGCAGGGTTAAAGATGCACAATTTTCAGTGGAACAGTTTTATAAACCACCCTATAATTATTCATTCCCAGTTAGCCACTATTTAGAGAATCATGACAGCCACTCTAGAAGTATGTTTGAGAAATTGTGGCTGAATTTAGCACTTAGTAATTAGATTATGTTATTAGAGGAGTGCTAAGTTTCAGTCACTGAAATTTAACAGACTCCTGAAACCTCTAGCTGAGGGTACTTGATTCCATTCCCATGGAAACTGTTGCTGCCTTGACAAATAACCTGTAAATAGTTTTTGAAAAAACTGAGTGTTAGAGTTTTAAGCCTTTGCTGTTGGTGAAAATTTTAAGCATAACAATATATGCCAGGTAATATTTCCCTTTCCTTAACTTTTTGGAATGACAACTAGAAAAACTAGGCTTTACATGAACAATAATTCCAAGATGGATTTTTATAAATAATTGGTATTTTGTACTGCATGTAAAATGGTATAATACCATTTTTAGGTAGAGTGTAATAAATAAAAATATTATTTTTCAAAGCTCAGGGAAATGGAGTAAAGATATAAAAATTAATTTTAAATAACAAGCCAACAGTATAGATGAAATGGAATAGTAATATCCCATTAAGACAGAAGCAAAAGGAAAAAAAAAGGAGAAAGAAAAAAAGGAACAGATGGGCTAAATAAAAAACTAGCAAGGTGATAGACTTTAAAGCAAAACATATCAATATTCACATTAAATTAAAAATATTCTAAACACCCTGATTGGAAGAGATGTATTGTCAGATGGGATATAAATACAACACCTACTAACATGCTGCTTATAAGAAATAACTTTAAATATGAAGACACAAAAATATTAATAATTAAAGGATATAAAAAAGTATACCATGCCATTACGAGTCCAAAGAAATCTAGGGTGTCTCTATTAATATCATCTGGAATAAATTCCAGAGCAAAGAGTATTAATTACCAGGGACAAAGAAGGTAGTTTTATGAGTAAATAATAATAATAATAATAATAATAATAATAATAATAAAAGTGTTCATTGATCAAGAGAATTTAGCACCCAGTAATAGAGTGGGAATTGATAACGGAAATTGAAAATTAGTAAGTATATGGAAAATTTGAACAACACTCAGAACCACTTGACCTAATTGACCTTCTAAAAAGAAGACTTTTCAACACCAAGAGTATTTTCTGCTCCATAAACAAATCTTATAACATTTGAACAGAGTCAAGTCATATAAAACATGTTCTGTGACTGTAATAATATTAAGTTAAAAGTCAGCAACAGGAAGATATCTGGGAAATTCACATATATGTGAAAACTAAATTACCCATAGGTCAAAGAGGAAATCAAAAAAATGAAATTAGAAAGTATTTTGCACTAGTGAAAATGAAAACACAACATATCAAGATCTATGAGATTCCCCTAAAGTAGAACTGAGAAGTATATTTATAACACTAAAGTCATTCTTAGATAACTAGAATTATCTCAACTCAATTAACTCAGTTTTTATCTTTGAGAAACGAGAAGGACCAAAAAAACCAAACCAAAACAAAAACAAAACAAACAAACAAAAAACAAGGCTGAAATTGAGCAGAAGAAAGAAACCAGGAAAGATTCGAGAGAATATCAATGAAAAAGAAAACCAAAAAATAACAGAGAAAATCAATAAAAGAAAAAACTTTGCTTGAGAAGACAGGTAAAACTGATCAGTGCCTAGCCAGAATGAACCAGAGAACAAGATAAAACATACAAATTACCAATATCTGTTATTATACAGAAGCTAAAGAGTAATGAAGAAATGTTATAAAAATGGCCTACAAAAACATGACAAATTATATGAGATGGGCAAATTCCTCGACATAAAAATCTATCACAGCTCACTAAAGGAAAAAAAAAAAACAAAACAACTTACATAGCACAATCTCTTTTAATGAAGTAGAATTGTAGTTAAATTCTCCCATTAATGGAAACATCAGGCCCAGAAAGCTTTACTGGAGAATTTTATGAAAATGCTTGCTTAATAGCAAGAAATAACACCTATCTTACACAGCTTTTTCAGAAAAAGGAAGAGGAAAGAATATTTTTCATCTTATTTTTTGAAGCTATCTTTACCTTGGTACCAAACCAGACAAAAAACTTACAAAAAAGTCCATCTTTAGATCAATATCCCTCATGAACATAGATGCAAAAAACAAAAACAAAAACCAAAAACAGAAAATCAAATGAAGTCCAGCAATTTATAAAAATGATATTATATTGGGGCGCCTGGGTGGCTCAGTCGGTTAAGCGTCTGACTTCGGCTCAGATCATGATCTCGTGGTCCGTGAGTTCGAGCCCTGCATCGGGGTCTGTTCTGACCGCTCAGAGCCTGGAGCCTGTTTCAGATTCTGTGTCTCCCTCTCTCTCTGACCCTCCCCCATGCATGCTCTGTCTCTCTCTGTCTCAAAAATAAATAAATATTAAAAAAATTTTAAAAATGGTATTATATCATGATTCAGTAAAGTTTATTTCAGGAGTACAAGTTTGGTTTAGTATTGAAAAATTAATGTAATTATGTATCATATTTTTAAAAAACTAAAAATAAAACTCATATAATTATCTCAGAGGAAGTATACAGCAAATCACTGGATGAGATTCAACATTATTTTTTAAGTTTTTTTTTTATTATTTTGAGAGAGACAGAGACGGTGTGATCAGTGGAGGGACAGAGAAAGAGGGAAAATCCCAAGCAGGCCCTGCACTGTCAGCACAGAGCCCGATGTGGGGCTCAAACTCAGGAAACTGTGAGATCATGACCTGAGCCAAAATCAAGAGTTGAATGCTTAACCGACTGAGCCACCTACATGCCTCTCAACATTATTTTTTGATAGCTGCTGCCACAAACCAAGAGTAGAAAAGCATGATCTTACCTGATAAAAAACATAAAAATGTACATTTAATAACAACTTACTGGGCTCTAAGCATCATAAGTTAAAAAAATGAAAAAGAAAAGAGATTCAGTGACAACGGAAGAAATGTAGAAATCTAATGGAAAACACACAAAAAAAACTACTAAAGCTAAAGAGTTTAGCTAATTTCTAAGATACAGGATGGATACAAAAGCATCATCCATATATTCATATTCTTTAAATAAATACTTAGAAATTGAAATTAAGAAAGTAATGCCATTTATATAGCATTAAAATTATAAGACACAGAAAACCTGACATAGAAAACACTGATACTCTGAATATCACACTTTTGATGATAGAAATTAAAGAAGGTCTAGATAAATGGAGAGACCTGTCTTGTTCATAATTCAGAAGATATAAAATGTTATGATGTCAAAGCCTATCTAATTGATCTAAATATACAATGAAATCCTAAATTCCAGCAGGCTTTCTGTGGATAGTGACAAATGGATTCTAAAATTCATATAAAAACATAAAATTCAGGGCGCCTGGGTGGCTCAGTCGGTTAAGCATCCGACTTCGGCTCAGGTCATGATCTTGAGGTTTCCTGGGTTTGAGCCCCGGGTTTGACTCTGTACTGACAGCTCAGCTTCAGATTCTGTGTCTCCCTCTCTCTCTGCTCCTCCACTGCTCATGCTCTGTTTCTCTCTGTCTGTCAATAATAAATAAACATTAAAAAATTATATATAAAAACAGAAACACCTTAAAAAGCCAGCTATAGAGAGGATTATAAGTTTTCTGTAACTTTGGAATGAATTAGTGACTCAGAATTAATTATGATTTGGTTGTCATAGTATGTTTCAAATGCTGTCAGAATGAGGGTGAGTAAGCCAAGACAGGAAAGAGGGTCTCTTGTTTGAAGAGCTTTTTGGAACTTATTACTTCGTTAGGGAACTTTGTAAGAGAGGGAAACACTGGAATATTTCATGATAAGACCATCTGTTTTAAGCCCTATCCTGATGGTTGACTGATAAATTTTGGGCCATGTAAAAATTATATTTTAATTTATTCTCCCTTATGTTTCTCCCCCCAGCAAGTTTCAATAAAAGGTGTTTAACATCACATAGTTCCTCTCTAATACAAGAGAGTGTGAATTATTTACATATATGGCTTCTCAAATAACTACTTCTATAAACTCAGAATGGGCTAGTAGGATAAAGGCAAAATTTAGATAAATTGAATGTAAATAATTCATAATTGTAGATCTTTAGAAGTATAAACATAGAAGAAAAACAATAAAGTAATGAAATAATCAAGAATTTCATTAAAATATATTTTAATATATAATAATTAGTATGTATGTCATTGGCTTACTTTAGCAGCTAAAATATTTAATTCAATCTCTTGTATTTAGTAATAATGTAGCTCAAATATAGCCCATTTCTTAAAGTTATATAATAACAATATAATTTTGGTAACTTGAGTTGGTCAAGTGGAAATTAAGATTTTAATTATAAAGCGTCCTTTTTCCAATGGGATTTCTTCACAGTATCCATGTGCAATTTATTATGCCTTCTCTTTCTACCTAACATATTCAGGAATCTACAAAGTGTATTTTTTAAAATCACACTTAATGTGAAGACCCACTATATATTTCCTGAAGGTCATGCATTTTGGCTTCCTGATTTAATTTTATACAGTTGTTCATGATATTTATACATAAAAGCTCTACCATTTATTGGATGTCCACAAATTTCAGGATATCAAGTGTGATTAGCATAATTAGAAAGCAGATATAAATCCTGCCATTTAAACTATAGGCAGGCAGCCAGGGGCACCTGTGTGGCTCAGTTGATTGAGCATCTGAGTTAGGCCTGGGTCATGATCTCATTGTTCATGAATTTGAGCCCCGCATCAGGCTGTGTGCTGACAGCTCAGAGCCTGGAGCCCGCTTTGGATTCTGTGTCACTCTCTCTTTCTGCCCCTCCCCTGCTCATACTCTGTGTGTGTGTGTGTGTCTCTCTCAAAAATAAATATAAAAATATTAAAAAAAATTAAACTGCAGGTAGGCAGTTGATTGCCTACTGTGTCCCACTGAAGTCTTCCCTCAGGGTCAGGAATGAAAAAAATTGCCAATGAAAAAATTCAACCCCTGTCAAAGATACACAAATTGGAACAGAGTATTGTGCAAGCCAATGAAGCCTGTCATAACAGCACAAATATTCCGTGCAGGCACAGTTGGAACTATGGAACTAGCTAGAACGTATATTCTATGAGAACTTAGAAGATTGCATTTAGTTTTTCTATTAATCATTGCTTTATTCCAAGTGTCTAGAATAATCTCTGGCAAATAATAGGTAATAAATACATATTTGTTGAATGAATCAAAATAAACAGGTGCATCAAGGGAGCATAATTAAACAAATAAATATAAAAATGGCTCCCTGTCCACCATCATTCAATACATTGGCAGGTGAAATTTGCTAAATAAAGCAATAATAACAGTTTATTTTTGCATTCTTCCGGAATCACATTCCTACTGTGATAGTGGAAAAATGTATTCTTACCTATAAAATAGATCTTAGGAAGGAAATAGCACTAAGGGACTGCCATCATATCCTTGGAAAAGCATGACTTCTGGAATTTGGAAGGCATAGATTTGAAACTTAGTTCAACTTGTAATTGTGTTATCTAGAGTGCAGTCTAAATGAAAATGCAAGGTAACTTAACTCTAAAGGCAGAGTATTTATACTTACCTTTCACATGTTTTAATTTTCCTGATACATCATGAGAATAGAAACTTTTTTTTTAATTAAATGAGCATCTTAACTTGATCTTAATTTAAGAAAATAATTGCTTATGCCCCATGGCGAATAGTTTGGCAAAAATGAACGTAGTTAGTGTGTATTGTTAGTTCAGTCCTTTATATATTATAAATTAGAGGAGCTCTTCTGAGAAATACTGTTGGTTTCACACATTCTCTAGAGTCTTATTTGTTTCTCATAAAAACACATCTGAAATTTGGTAGCTTCAGCAGCCTAAAGAAATTTAGAGGAGCCTAAAATCATGGCAGTTATAGGAGATTAGAAATGTGGTGTGCAGCTTTTTATCACATTTTATGGTGTCCGTAAGTAGAGAGGAACAGTGTTGCTGCTGAAACTCAGTGTTCAAGATCTACATTTTTGTCAAAAAGGTGATCCATTTATTCCTTTTATGCCACCCCATCTGGATGTAACTTCTAGGTTCCAGGATCATATTTTCTTGTACCAAAGTTACATATCTTGTCATGTATAAGGCTAATGGATCATGCTACATAACTTAGTTTCTAATGCATTTTATTTTTTTGCTGAACCACAGGTATATTTAACATGTCAACACAGCCATCCTCTCCATGGTCTGAGGCAAACCATCATTTGGTTGGGGATGTTAATGGCAATAACTTAATCACAACTATGTTTTGTTACATAAAGGTTTACTACTACCTCTTTAATCTGGAAAAAAAGACATCTGTATTCTATATTCTAAAATTTTATTAAAATTTATGAGTGATAACTATGTTAAGAAGTCTTGCTCCAATCTAGGGGCTCCTGGGTGGCAACTTCGGCTCAGGTCATGATCTTGCAGTTCGTGACTTCGAGCCCCATGTCAGGCTCTGTGCCAAAGTACAGAGCCTGGAGGCTGCTTGGGATTCTGTGTCTCCCTCTCTCTCTCTTTGTCCTTCCCCTGCTCTCTCTCTCTCTCTCTCTCTCCCTTTCTCTCAAAAATAAATAAACATTAAAAATGTTTTTTAAAAAGTCTATCTCCAATCTCTACTGATGGATTTAAGTTTTCATCTTTGTCTTTAAAGATAAATAAAGATAGAATGGCTTAGGTAAAAACAAGATGCAAATGGATTATTCTTTCCTCCCTCCCTCCTTTCTCCTTTCTCTCTTTTTTCCTTTTATAACCAATAATTGGAAGGTACTAATTTATTTTTATTTCTTCAACCTTTAACAAACAAGTCTAAAATTTTTCATATATATATTTATTTATTGTTTAAAATGTGTATTTATTTATTTTTGAGAGAGAGAGAGAATGAGAGAAAGCATGAATGGGGGAGGGGCAGGAAGAGAAGGAAAGCAAGAGAGAATCCTAAGTAGGCCTTGCGCTGTCAGTGCAGAGCCCCATGTGGAGGCTCAATCCCAAGAACCATGAGAGCCAAAATAAAGAGGGCTGAGCCACCCAGGCACCCTTAAAATTCTTCATATTTTATGGCTATTTTAAGCTGATACGGTTTAGCATTCATTTCTTCGACTACAATTAATAACTACCATTTTGGGAGAAGGCTTAGTTCACAATTTCCAAATACTGTGTTTGTTCATAATAAATGAAATTTCCACGGTACCATAAACAATGCTTGGTGTTTACAAAAATAAACATAAGTAGGCATCACCAAGGTATAAAGTAATCCTGGAAAATGGCTCTGGTCTCATCTACAGCCACATTACTAGCTTGCTGGTTGGACTAAGTATCGAGTTCTACAAAACAAATTGTTTTGTTTTGTTTTGTTTTTTTCACTTTAACTGGATTGGTCTACCTATTGATGAAGTATTTAGAGAAATCCCATTTGATTGATGTATGCTTCCAAAAATCACCTTGTACCTAGTGACAAAACACTGGAGTTATTCCTGGGAGTTTCTAATTACAACCATACCAAAGAGATCTGAAAGCAGATTTTGGAAATGGGAAATAAACTTCCAAATTCTTTCCCTGAAAATAATATTCAGTTATCCCCTCCGATCAGAATTCATGTCTAGTCAGAGCTTGGCTCAGGTTTTTGCCTTTGTGTTTGTATGTTTTGGAGACAATTGTGGGTCTTCACTTTCTCTACCTGCAGCTTCCCCTGCACCCCATGTGGTCAGAGGCATATTGGGTTTCAGAAGCAAGAGGCCATCAACAGAGTGATCCCAGATAGGCACTAACGAAAGGGCCAGCATACTGGGGCTTCTCATCCCACCGCCTCCACTTCTTTTCACCGTATTCACTCTTGGATCATCTCGTAGAGGAGCTACTATCTCCTACTTTCTCTTTCTCGAAAATTTTTCATGCACCACACCCAGACCATGTGCCCTGGTGCCTTCAGGTCTAGCCTAGTAATAAAAATGGCCAATGAAGGAGCCTGAAGACAACGAGTGGAATATGTCCCTTTACCCAATAGATATCCTTTCTGCCTTAATAGTTCACGCCATACACACCCTAGAACTAAAAGAAATAACCAGCTTCCTCTGATCTTCTCTTTAACAAGAAGCCACCAAATGAGACTCCGAGTTGCAGCTTCATATTCCCTTTTCCTTTCTTATTTCAATCTCCTGGCCCAATCTCTCTAGGGTGTTTGGACTTGCTAATTGTTCCAATTTACTTGTTCATCCCAGAAAAACGCCACTGGAGCTTCAGTATCATACATACCATTAAAATAATAGTTCCATGAGTAGTACAAACATGCTATATGACTTGTTAAAACCCCAATATTCAATAAAATATAAATAATGCTTATTTCAAAACATGTTTTCAATGCAAGCCACTATGTTTCTGGTAAAGATAGAAACTACAGGGTAAATGCAAACCCTAAGGGTGAAAGAAAATTGCATTTCGTTTCAAGTACTGTAATATGTTGTCTGTTTATCAATCTGAAAGTATTTTCTGACATTTAAAGTCAGTTAAACATCAACATTTTAGAAATTAACCTCAATAATGTATATAATTTACAATACAATTTGTATACGTATATGCTGAGGTAAAATATATTCATAATGATCAACTAATTGGCATAGATTTTATCTGCATTGAAAATACTAGGAATCAATATTCTCTAATGTCTTAAAAGCTGTATAGTCAACAGTTGCCCTCACTATCCTCTGGTTGAAAATCATTATTCTAACCATGTAATACAGGTGAAGAAACTTACAGGTTTAATGCCTCAGCTAATGAGATACAGAAAGACAGTTACGGCAAGGGTCAACAATCAGAATTTATTTGGGGATGTCACTTTCAAACTGCTGTTTCACATTGACATCTGAAAGAAAATCAATTATATAGAGCTTACTGGCTTAGAGAATGTCAATGCAATGCAGTTTAATTCATCATTAAACCTGTACTGTCTATTTCACCAGTCTGTTGTTTACTGTGAATAGTAATGCTGAATAAAAACCACATCTGGAGAATAAAGAAAGGTTTATTTATTGGAATGTCTACTAGACATTAGTAACATTCCTACCGAAGTGCTTTCCTATCACACTGAATACATGTTTTTTTTTAAAGGTTTAAATTCACTGAATGGCACTGGGCTAGAAAGCAGAAGAGATCTATCATAATGAATGTAGAGTGCTATTGTTGTAATTTCTGGAATTGCATTAAAATATGCAGGGAAATGAGCTTTCTCAATAAAGAATAATGGATTCAAAGGATAGCTGGAGTGACACAGAGGTAACTAATTTTCCCAATTACAGACAATTTACTGTCTGACAAAGAAAGCTTATATATATTTGGGGGTGGGGATGGGGAGCATTGTTATCTCCTGGAAATACATACAGAGAGGAAGAGGGCTTCTTTCAGTGAATCCTTTTATAAAGAATAAACTATGATAACAAATACAATGCAGTAGACTGAAAGTATTGGCTGAAGACATACAAATCATTCTTAAATGAATACTTCTTGAATTGAATATCAGTGAAATAGAAGGCTTAATGTTAATTTGTAATTTACTGAAATAAGTTTAGTGGGAATTAAAACATCTATAAGAATGCCTAACAATTCCTATAAAAAGTTCTAAGATAAAATTCTTAAGCAGGCATTTTGTAGGAGCTGGATTGTAGAAACCTTTTCCTAATTTTATTTGATAACAGTGGTTATGCAAATATTGTATTCTGTGGGTTACAACTAAGAGATATATGTTTAGGAATAATATATGAGGGAGGAAATAAATGGAGGAGGAGTTCTCTGTATAGGACCATGCAGGTTATGTAGTGCACGACTCTGGCACTGTTTATGTTTGCTATAATGTGACATGTGTCCCTGGACCTGTTCATGTGATGAGCCCATATAGAAAGATTAGTGTATTTTCTCTAATTTATTATAAAATTGGCCTTTTAATGTAAGAGCTGTAGTGTGACTGCCCTTAATTAAATACTACAGAGTCCTTTGTCCATCTTTCTGTGCTTTGCTTTAGCCAATTGACTTAGATCTACCTTCCACTACTTTTGAAATCTCTTCACCTCTGATCTGAAGTTTGATTAAGTTCTCCAGATTTCTTTTATTTCAAAAATTATATTAAAATTTCTAGATGATCTATTTATACCTTTTAACAGTTTTGCCCCTTAACATTTTTCCTTTGCTTTAATTATGATATGATTTTCTATTTATCTGTTTATACGCTTGGTGCAAATATTTTTACAGACTTTTTCAAATTGTTTTAACGTCATAAATGATTATGTTGTGAATGGTTCAATTTTGTTAATTCTGGTGTACCCCCTCATGGATGATTGGTGTCTGTGTCTTTTATAATTTTAGATAATGCAATCATCTTCAAAATATTCAGGTGTTTTTTTGTTGTTGTTTTGTTTTGTTTTGGGTTTGTTTGTTTGTTTGTTTGTTTTACTCTTGGAGTCTCTGAATTCCCTCTAGAGCAGTGAATGCTGCTATGGACTTCTGGTACTTTCGTAGGTCCATAGCAGTTTTTTTTTCTAGCATAATTCTTATGAATTATTATGTCATGAATTGGATTATGTTCTGTAGCACTGATTTTGGTTCTAGTTTCTGATCTTATTGAGACCCAAGGTCATACCTCCTCCCTTACAGATACTTTATTAAACCTATGTCTAGCAATTAGGTCATATAGCTTTCTATCCTCTCTTCTAATGAATTCATGGGTTTTCTACTTCTGCTTTGCATTACCATCTTTTTTTCTAACATTTTCTAGGATTTATATTTAACTTGGTAATATATAATAAAATAAGGTTGGGTGTGTATCTGCAAATGCTAGGTTCAGCATGTTTCCAATATGTACATAATTTTATAAATGCTTTTTGTGTCTTTAGTATATCTAAGTCAATGCGCATTACTTCCTCTCTAGATCACATATTCTTTTTTTTTTTAATTTATTCACTTATTATTTCAGAGAGAGAGAGAGAGAGAGAGAGAGAGAGAGAGAGCACACAAGTAGGGGAGGGGCAGAGAGAGAGACAGAGAGAATCCAAAGCAGGCTCCAGGCTCTGAGCTGTCAGCACAGAGCTCAGTGTGGGGCTTGAACTCCTGAACCATGAAATCATGACCTGAGCTGAAGTTGAAGGCCTAACCGAGTAAGCCACCCAGGCGCCCCTGGATCACATGTTCCTATTCAGTCTTCTGCATTTTCCATTTCCTCTATGCCATAGTCACCTGGTTATGTGATTACGTATACACAGGTATTCCTATTGGATATTTGGTGGAACCAAATTATTATTATTGTAAAAGATATTAAAGATTATGTCTTTCAATTTCTTTCTATTGCTTAGAAGTAAAGAAACTCACACCGGGAAAAGACAAGTCATTGCTCAATGTCATTCAGAATGATGTCCTGGCACAATATCACTAAAACACCTTCTGATTTACAAATAAAAAACTTGTGGATCACATGTTTGTAAAATTTGAGAAACTTTATATTGCTCTATTGAAGTAGCACCAGAATTATTATCTCTGTTCTCCAAATACAGATCTTCATTAAATTGAACTAGAGATAGTAATATGAGGCATGAAAGTGTTTTAAATTACTTTAGCACAGTAACCTTGATTTCTGTTCACATCGTGGCTTTTATTAAGCACTGTGAATGTTGGAAAATGGTTGTATCAATTTTTAGTTTTCTGTTTCCTAAATGGTTCTGGTCATATTTACTTCTAATTCACTATTTTAATTTAGGTTTTAAAATGTAAAAATTACAAAGGTCTTTTAACTAAAGATTAGTTTTATTATATGAATACTCATGTCAAACCATTTATCATATTATATTCATATGTATCAAATGTATTTTTCAATTTACAAAAGTTGCTTAAAATTTATATTTATATAAATCAAATATATTTTTCAATTTGCAAAAGTTGCTCAAAAAGTTTTCTAGTTTTTATCTTAGACCAATGGATTAGAATCTTTGAAAATGTCCACTAAACTTTTTGTACACATTAATCTTTTTAGTACTAGTACCTTTCAGAATGAGGTACAGAAATTCCTAGCACGTCATAGCTGGTTGATTGCCTTTTGGCCCATATTTGCTTATCATCTGCATCTCTTGAAATTCCAATCTAATCCTATCTCCCTCTCTTCAGGAGTTTTGTGCATTTTATGTATTTTTAAACATTCCATATCACCTCATACGTTCTTGCATCAGCACAGGTTGCTTTCCTTTCTTGGAAGTACTTCCAGTTTTTCTGGGAAAGTTTGACGTATCCCTGAAACATCAATCCAAATATTGCCTGGTTTATGCCATTTTATAGACTCCTCCAGGTGGTGAGAAGAAAATGAAGTATGTTTTGAGGCAGTAAGCTGTGTAAGAATCTCCATTTAATAATTATAATACGGTGTGAATGTGCACGATCACCTCTGAGTGTTATTGGTAAACACTTTTGTTGTTGTTGTTGTTTAAATTATGTGAAAGATAGCTGGCTATGCTCCCTGGGTCTGCCTGCATCTGCTCTTCGGAACCACTCACACTGCTTGATGTGATTTGACCACCGAAGTTTGGCTGCTCATTCATAAGACCTCAGGAGTTACACATTTTTGTAGACTATTTCTTATTCCTTTGGGGAGTGTTGTGAGGGCAAGGAATGTTTTACAAGTGAAGGCAGCTAAATTTAAGTATAAAAAAGCCTCTTTCTGCCTAAGTAAGAATTAAACAGGACATAAAATTAAGGAACAAAACAAAACATGTCTCTCCTACCTCAAGGCAACTTGCTCTTAGTCCCTCCTTGCTGTGGGGACCAGAGTCGTATGGTCTCTCTAAAGGTGTTTAATCATGTAACTTTCTTGCACAAAAATAAAATCAAGAAAATTTACTATTCATTTTTAAACTAAATTTCTGTTGAGATGTGATTGGCATATATCATTGTGTAACTTTAAAATGGACAAGGTGTTGATTTGATACATTTATATAGTGCAATATGATTCCTACTGTAGCATTAGGTAACATCTCTATCAGGTCACATAATTATACATTATATTTTATGGTAAGAAAATTTAAAATCTGGTCTCTTAGCAATTTTAAAGTGTATAATACAATATTACTGACTATAGTAGCTAGGTAGTAGGTTGTACCTTAAATATTCATTAGTAATCATAAAATATCTGCATGTTTTAAATACAGTCCAACAAAACAATATTTAAAAAATCCTCTAGAGAATACACGTTGAAAGTAAAGTTTACCAAAATACTTGTACAATTTATGATTTAGGCAGTACTGCTGCCTATGAATTCATCTTTTACAAGTACTTACACAATTGCTCACTGATATATTTCATGTAAGAGAAAAGAAATAAGGAAAAGAAAATTTAGCCATCTAAAAGAACATCAGTCAAGGTATTCTGAGGAAAAAAAGCTCTTAATCCTATTCTAATCCTACCTCCTGAAGCTAACCATTCTTAATAGTTTCATACGTATTCATCCAAGATATATGTCTATCCAAATACTATCAAAAGATATTTTAACAAAAAGGAATTATGTTATAAATACTACTCTTTAACTTACTTTTTTCACTTAATAATACAATACTATGGATTATATTTTTTGCTATTCCAATGCATAGTGCTCAATTGTATATTCTAACAGCCACATAATGTTATTTAGTATACTATTTTACACACTTTCAAAAGAATAATTCAATTTGTTATGGTGAATTTAACTGATATGCTATGCTATTTTACTCCCTTTATAAAATTTTATGATGCCCCAGCATATAGAAATGTTGAGTACAAAAGTAATTTTAATATATAGATAAGCTTAAAAACAAGAAAAGGGGATATCCAAGTGCTAACAAAAAAGAGAATTCAAGGCCACAGTGGTAAGCTGGAATTAAAGTTGCATTAGTATTTCAGCATATTTTGACTCAATATATGTTTAGTGGCTTGGATTTTAAAATTAATATGGAGATCAGACACATGCATGGTTATAACAAAAACTGATAAAACCTTAGAAAACTGGAAGCTGAGCAAAGCCATCATATCTGTGAATAGAGAACCTTGTTAATGATTTCACATGCTGCAGTCACAAAGGATACATAGAAACTTATTGCCAGTGGTCAATTAAAAAACAAATCTAGACTTAGGTAAGGAGAGACTTTATTTGAAAAGATTATTTAATAAAGAGAACAGTCTGACCTCAGCATGTGTGAGTGTCTCAAAATCAAAGAGAAAAAAGCTTTTCTTTTATAGGGAAGAATAATTGGGGTTAGCAGGGACTTTGTAGGGAAATGGGTCAAGCAGATGGGAGTGAACATACAGTATCAATTGAGCTGTTTAACAGAAAACATACTCTCTATGGTCGGCCAATTCCGAGAATGAGTTTTTAAGGGAAATGTTCTGCACTATATTGATCGTTGAAGCTTGGAGTCAAGCCAAAAATCAGGGAGAATGGGAAAGAAACTTGTGAAGATTTACTAAAGTTTAGTCAAGCCAAGTCATTGAGTCAGTTATTAGTAATTATGAGCATTTGGTCATAACTGGGATCATTCATCAATGAGTTGGCAAATTCACACCCCAGGAACTAAAGATAATAGAGCAATTTAAAAGAGACTTAATTCATTTAGGCTTAAGTGCATTCAGAGAGATAAAAAATGAAAATATATATAAAATTTTATTTTATATTTATATTTATTTATATTTTATAAAAATAAATAATGTATTTTGAAGATACAAAATATCATGGCTAAAAACTAATAGACCCTAAATTGCAAGGATTCACAATATTGTAAATAGAAGCTAGATTTGATAAAGTACCAAATAGAATTTCTATTAAGTAGCCTACAGTCACTACAGTAAAAGAGTAACTTAAAGTAAGTTAAACAATAGCTAAATAAAGGATTAATGAAATGTTTTTTATATAACAAACTGGAAGAAAATAATTGGAATATACGTAATAGGCAAAGAATTACTACCTATGTTTTAAATGTTTTTTAAAGAAACAGTAGAAAAAATGGTCCAAAATAAAAATGACAACTCAAAAGCTAAAGCATAAAAAGCCAATAAATATATGAAAATTATAAGAAAATTAAAACAAAATACCATTTCTCAGATACGATATTCAAAAAAAACTAAGAGTTTTTAAAACCATTAGTTAAATTTGGGAAAATAGACCATGTTATGTACAACCTTGAAAGGAAAGGAATTGTTGCCACAACTGAAGACTAATTTGGCATTATCTGTTGAAATTTTATACGTGCATCTTTTCCCTGGAGTGTGTACTTCTACAAATTTATTTAATAGGAGTCTCTTTAAGTCGGCATAAGTATATGCAGAGTTTATGATAACAAAAACATTGAAACACTCTAAATTTGTACTCTTAGACAAATTTTAAGAAAGTAGATTTTATAATATACTTGTGCAATAAAGTTAGAAAATCTGAGGGTTTTCAATGTGCTTTTCTTGGCCTATATTTTATCTGCTTTTTTCTCTCTCTCTATATATATTATCAAGAAAAAAATCAGTAGTTGTCCTGCTATGATCCTTTTGAATTGGGGAGCCCCCAAATGCATCTTAATTAGAAAACATTAATAATTATAGTAATTGGCTAATTAGTTCACTTATTAACATTATCAAATAGTTTGTAGTAGACAGTGTTAATAGTTAAATAGTTAATGTAGTAGACAGTGTTTCATCTGCTATGGCCGATAAACTGAAACACTCATTTTAAGATGTCTGTATATAGTCATAAGACACAGAGAAGACAACTCAAAACCCAAGCAGCTTTTAGAGCCCTGAAAACTGAGTTGTTTATCAACATAAGATAAGGCATATTTTGATAACAAAAGAGTCAAATTGAAAGGCTCAATGTGATGTAAAAGTCTAGTAGAATGATATTTTGGAATATTATCAGGTTTTTTTTGTATCTTGCTGGTTATTGCATTGAGATAGCTAGCTATCTTGTAGTACAGAAGAATCTTTTGCCACAAGCAATAAATGGTACAAACATTAAGAACAATGCTTTTGTATTGTGGGAGGTAGCAAGGTTGAGGGGAGCTCAATGTACGTTTGCCTGATAGATACAATACAGCCTAAACTTTCCAAATCTGTTAATTCTTCTCCAGGTGGATAGAGCTAGAGAATCAGGAGGAGAAAAATACAATTTTCTATTTCGTACATTCCTAGGTAAGTAAAATTTTGAACACTCCATCCGTTAGCTTGGCGAGGATGAGACTAGAGATTTGTGCAAACTCCCCGTGTTAACACATGATAAATGAAAAAAAAAATCCAGTAAGAAAAAAAAAATGTCTAGTTGAAAATACAAGGTGGATAGTGTCTTAAGTGCCTCATATAGTCTCAGCAAATTTCCTGTGGCCTGATGAGATCCCAGAGCAACCTAATTGTCCTGGGTGCCAAAATACCCTAAAGTATAAACAAAAACTTACATATTTAAATAGGCAAAAAATGGTGTCTGAGTGCCTTAGTCAGTTAGTGTCCAACTTCATCTCAGGTCATAATCTCACGGTTCATGAGTTCAAGCCCTGTGTGAGGCTCTATGCTGACAGCTCAGAGCTTGGAGCCCGCTTCGGATTCTGTGTCTCCTTCTCTCTCTACCCCTCTCCCACTTGTACTCTGTCTCTCTATCTCTATCAAAAATAAATAAAAATTTAAAAAATTAAAAAAAAAAAAATATGCAATAATAATAAAGAGGACATGTTTCATAAGACGAATTAAATGTCAGTTACATGCTTGTCACTATAATTTAGGACTCTGATAAAAAAGCTGGTCACATCTGGTGATGGTAGACAACAACCTAAAGTCACATCAGTCAGTCTTCTTGCCATACTGCCATATGCCCCAACCCTGTGTGATATTTAGGGCAGAGCATTTGGGAAGGTAATACCCATTCAACTATCTGAAACTTACTTTTTAATGTTAACTGGGTAAGAAAAACAATGAACTCTTTTGGAGGCACTTCAGAAGAACTAAAAGTGGTAATATTTTATATTAGGTAAAGTATGGAAAAGTTACTTCTTTTTCCCCAGAAAAGGTAGCTAGATCAATTGATCTATTGATCAATCTATGTAAGTAAATAGATTTGCAATTTATCTATCTAGAATTTAACAGATATAAAGATCTTCGTCTATAGATAATGGATTAGACATAGACATAGACATAGACATAGATGCAGAGGCAGAGGTAGAGACAGAGACAGAGAACAGACAACAACCAAGATCTTCTTTTTCTGAATTCAGTGTATTTTCCTATTATATCACATCGCTGCCAGTCCCACCATCTCCCCCATAAGAAATTTGCTTTGATTGCTTTGTAAGGTAAATGAACTAGTTTCTCACCTGCAGGGTTTGCTTATTCTTCTTAACACAATTCAGAGTTAATGATCCCAAATAATTGTTCGAGCTAGTTCAACGACCATCTGCCAAATGAAAAGAGACATTCCTTCCTGGGAATGAAAATGGGTCTGCATATATGTTGTTATATTTATGTCTCTTGAGGAAATAAATGCTGCATGGGATCTGATAACAACAAACTTTAGTCGTATTTATAATAAAGGGGTCCATTGTTTCTAATGATAATAATTACCACAACCATTTTCAGAGCACATTTTATTTGGTCCTTTGTTAATGACTTTATGGGAAAGTATTATTAACTTTCTCTTCCAGAAGAACGAATTGTATTTAAAGGAGATTATGTCACTTGCCAAAGGTCACCCAGATAATAGGTGTCATAGACAGAATGAAAATTGAGAGGGTATTCATAGCCTTTGTATAACACCATTTCAGTTTACTAAAAGTAATATGATTCTGGGTCTACATTTCTATTTATAAAGGTATATACCACTTTGAAAGTGTTAATTTATTGATGTTTTCTATATTAGTTGAACAAAACTTAATCTTCTAACTGCTTTGTTGAGAAAAACACTGCAGGGGAATAAGAGCAGAAGAAGGAAAACCAATTAAGAGACTGTGACAGTAATCAGAATAAAAACTATTTTTAATAGTCCAGGGTGGTGGTAGTGAAAAAAGTGGTGAGAAGGTGGTCAGATTCTGTTGTATTTTTCAATAGCATTTGATAATGAATTGGGAATGGAGTGTGTGAGAGAGACAGTAATCAAGGACAGCTTCAGGATTTGTTGCCTGATTGCCTAGACAGATAAGGTTTCTGTCAACTGAGCTGGGAAACAGTTTAGAAAAAGTAGGCTTTGGGGTCAGGATATGGGACAGTAAAGGGCAGGAGTTAGTCTTGGGCATGCAAAAGTTGAGATGCTTATTGGGCTCCCGAATTGGTTTGAATTCAAGAAAACAGAGACTTGATATAGAGGTTAGAATTTATAATGTTTTTGGATGAGATGAGAGTTGGGGTACAATAGTTAAGGATATTACTACTGAAGGTCAGGAAGATTATAGCTAAAAGGTCAGGCAGACAGACACTAAAGCACGTAGCCCATAATTTTCAAGTATCCCTGGGAAATTTTTATGACTTACTGATAAAGCTGCTACTATCTCAGTCTGTAACAATAAAGCAAGTGAATCACAAGTGATCGCTTCTCTGGCTGTGACTCTCATGTCTGTCCATACATCTGGATGCCACTCCCATTATTATCCTCTTTTTCTGGTACCATCCAAATATTCTGTGAGTTCTCACTGGTGACCTGCCCCAGAACCATAGAGGGAGGTAGATGCCAAAATATGTATTTCTTATCTGTTCCTCACCTTGCAGAAGGGGCCCTAGAAGGAGATACTGGTGATGCCTAGGTGGAAAAAATTAATCTAGTACAACTTCCTTGTCAAAATACCTATTAAGAACTTGGATAAATTTTATTTTTTAAAGAATGAATTTGCATTAGAATTATAAATTTGGTAGTTGTGCTTGTTTCCTAGAGCTGTCATAATAAAGCACTACAAACTGAGTGGTTTTATAATTTTTTTTAACGTTTATTTATTTTTGAGACAGAGAAAGACAGAGCATGAACGGGGGAGGGGCAGAGAGAGAGGGAGACACAGAATCGGAAGCAGGCTCCAGGCTCTGAGCCATCAGCCCAGAGCCCTACGCGGGGCTCGAACTCCCAGACTGCGAGATTGTGACCTGGCTGAAGTCGGACGCTTAACCGACTGCGCCACCCAGGCGCCCCCAAACTGAGTGGTTTTAAAAAACTGTGTATCACATTCCTAGAGGGCTTTCAGAATCATAGTGTCATCAGAGCCATGGTGCTTCCTTGCCTTTTGCAGCTTCTGGTGGCAGCCATAAATCCTCGGTGTTCCTTGGCCAACAGTAGCATCACTCTAATTTCTGTCCCTGCTATGACATTGATTTTCCCTCTGTTTCTCGGCCTTCACATGGTATCTTGCTCTCCTTATAAGGATACCAATCATATTGAATTTGGGCCTTCCCTAAGAGCCCATCTTAACTTGATTCCATCTGCAAAGACCTTCTTTCTAAATAAGATCACATTCACACATTCACTAGTACTACAGTTAGGACCTCAGCATATTTGCGGGAAGGGAAACAATGTGCTATCCAAAGCTGTAGATCTAAATAAAAACACATAGGAAGCAGATTTAGGTAAGGAAAATTTGTGGCCAAAAGATTCTCATGTGGCACACACAAGAGATAGGCAAAATCAACAAAGGAGATTGAGAGAATGGTTATTAAGTAGGAAGGAATATGCGTTTTCTATTGTTGCTGTAACAAATTACCACAATTTAAGGGCTAAAACAAAAAAAATTATATTTTTGTTCTAGAGGTCAGATGTCTAAAAAGGGTCTTATGGACTAAAATCAATGTGTCTGCAGGGCTGCATTCTCTTCTGGAAATTTGAAGGCAGATTTTGTTTCTTGTCTATTCTAATTTTTAAATGTTGAAATCCTTGGTTCATAGTTTTCTTCTGTCTTAAAGCTAGTCCAGTAGTTCCATGGCCCTTTTATCTACAATTTTGTTTTTCATGGTTTCCATTATCCACAGTCAACTGCAGGCTGGAAGGAGATGATCCTCCTTCTGGCACATCATAAGGTGAACAGTAGTAGCCTAATGCTGTGTCATAATGCCTACATCATTCATTTCACTTCATCTCATCTCGTAGGCATTTTATCAGCTCACATCATCAAAAGAAGAAGAGTGAATACAGTACAAGAAGATATTTTGAGAGAGAGACTACATTCACATAAATTTTACTACAGTATGTTGTTCTATTTTATTATTGGTGTTGTTACTCTCTTACTATGCCTAATTTTTAAATTAAACTTTATTGTAAGTATGTACATGTAGGAAAAAAACATAGTATATATAGGCATTGGTATAGTCTGTGGTTTCAGGTATCTACTGGGATGCCTGATCCACTAAGAGCATGTCTCCTACTTGTAAGTGGGTAGCATTGTAATAGCCAGGTACGTTTTTCCCACATATTATTACTCCGACACTGATATTTCCGTCTTACTTTTCCAAATTAAATAGACCCTTGTGCTTACATTATCTGGACAATCCAGGATAATCTATTTTAAGATCCACTTATTATCACTTATTCTACTTGTAACCATAATTCACCTTTTCCACGGAACATAACATAGTCACAGTTTCTGGGGATTAAGACATGACTGTCTTTGGTAGACGATCATTCTGCTTACCACAGGGAGAGGCTGGAAAGAGTAATGTTCTTAGGTCCAAATTTTGCAGAGAGAGGAGAAAATGAAAAAGCATGGTTGAATCTTGCTGATGGCTTCATTGAGTTAACTAGGTCACTTGATGATGGTTCATGAGGTTGAGAAATGACAATTGACCATGAATTTGTCATCTGGGAAGACATTGGTAGTATGAGAGGAGTTCATGTGTATTAATTTGGGTGAGAGGCTGGTATAAGTAATTCAGTCAACAATAGTAAGACAAAATTTAGATATAGCAAATACAGACAACTCTATCTAATATTCATTGGAGAGTAATGATGTATCAATTATCATTGAGTATTCACATAATCCACACTAAAACTGTATTTAATAGGGGCGCCTGGGTGGCTCAGTCGGTTGGGCGGCCGACTTCGGCTCAGGTCATGATCTCGCAGTCCGTGGGTTCGAGCCTGGAGCCTGTTTCGGATTCTGTGTCTCCCTCTCTCTGACCCTCCCCCATGCATGCTCTGTCTCTCTCTGTCGCAAAAATAAATAAACGTTAAAAAAAATTAGAAAAAACTTGTATTTAATAAAGTGGACACTTTTGTTATTCACATCTCTGTAACATGATAGAGAAATATTGAACATGCTATGGTTGATTTTCACTATTAATATAACATAAAATATGTCAAAAGCAATATTATAAGGAGTGTTGTATGGTGTTAAGCTATTTAAAATTCTATGGTGATGAATCTAATGTTATTCTGTATGCATTTTGGTCTACTTTATTTTAGAAATGGAAACTGATGTATTAAACATCCCTTTGATTTTGGGGGAGAATTCTTTAAATATATTATATTTCTTCTTTGGCACAGAATTAGAAGATGACTACAGATATATTCATATATTAAAGATTACCTATTACTAAGAGATTACCAACTATATAGGTGGAAATAAAAGGTTTCTGATAGCTCCATTAAACTATAGCATTGTTTTAGCGTTTCATTAACTTTATTATATTGAATATCCATCATTTTAAAATCATACTTTGAGAACTGTAAATTCTAAGTTTCTCTCTACCAATTGGATGCTATTTTCCTTTTATAATGTACCTAAGTAGCTTATGCTTCAGCTCCCTTCTCTGTAAAAAAACTGTAAGCCTATCAACTACTGTGTTGTATTCATATAAAACTAGCATAATTTGTATAAATTATGAAAAAGATACAAAATTTTTATTTTAACTTAATGTAAATATTGAAAATAGAAATTAAGATGACATCAACTCATATTAATGTATGAAAAATTAGTATTTTTTTGGAAGGGGGAAGAAAAATCAAATATTGCAATGTACCTGCAGAATCTCATGATGTTTCCTCCTAAGGTATTGCTAAAGATAACATAGAAATAAATTTTATATGGGTTTTTTTGGTATAAATAAAAATTTGGAAAAGACAACTAATGACAAAATTAAAAATAATCAGATTCTTTAAAAAAAGTTATGTCTGGATGTTGATGATATATTTTGATAGTCATGAATTATTGCTGTTATGAGTACACACTTTTTCATATGGGTTGATGAATATTTAGTTATAATATATATTTATTTTTGTATACTTGACTGTATAGCTTGGCCTAAACATATTCAAAAGTTTTGTCCTTTAAAAAAACAGATTTAAAATATTTTTCTGTATCAAAAGTATTTATGGTATACTCAATATGTGCCAAGCCCTATTCTAGGAACTGCCTATATAGCAATTAAAACACACACACACACACACACACACACACACACACACACACACAAAGCCCTGTCCTCATGCTCCTTACATTCTATGGAGAAGAACAGATTTGAAATACAATTAAAATACGGATTTATTTATGTAATAACATCTATTTAAGCCGTATGGATTTTTAACTAGATTTTTAATATTAAAGCTAAATCTGATATTTTAAAGGACCTATATCATAAGACCACATTACTACCACTTTTTAATGAACTTTTATTTTTATGTTTGAATATGATGATCTAGCCAATTGAAAATTTTCCCCAAAAATTGTGAACACACTTTTAACTGTGTGCATTGAGGCAGCAAGGAAATTTGAAGGAATGTTTTGTTTTTATATGCAGTTATTTTTTTAAAATTTTTAAAAATGTTTTTATTTATTTTTGAAGAAAAGAGAAACAGAGCATGAGCAGGTGAATAGCAGAGAGAGAGGGAGACACAGAATCCAAAGCCGGCTTCAGGCTCTGAGCTGTCAGCACAGAGCCCGATGTGGGGCTTGAACTCATGAACCGTGAGATCATGACCTGAGCTGAAGTCAGGTGCTCAGCTGACTGAGCCACCCAGGCACCCCTTGTTTTTATATGCATTTAATAATATTATTATAAAATTGTGATCACAAACATAAATTTGAAGTTCCCCAAAGTTTATAAATAAAATAAGTAACTATTGTTTTTTAAGTGAAAATTAATATATATGTCTTTCATATTCAAATATCATACACAAATTACATATATATTTTTGTAGAAATATAATTACTGTTTTCAAGATACTGAATAGTTTCCTGTGAAAATATATAAAGAATGCTTTTAAGTTTATGTATTTATTTTGAGAGAGAGAGAGAGCAGGAAGGGACAACAAGAGGGAGAGAGAGAATCCCAAACAAGCTCTGTGCTGTCAGCACAGAGTCCAATGTGGGGCTCCATGCCATGAACCGTGAGATCACAACCTGAGCTGAAATAGTCAGTTGCTTAACTTACTGAGCCATGCAGGCGCCGCTTTGTGTAAAGAATTTTTAAAGTGTTTTCTAAATGTATCATGTTTGAATTTCCCCTACATTGAACTCTTTTGAATGTCAAATGAATGTTTGCTTATTATTATTACATAATATTTTAATATAATATAGAAGCAATATTATCATGAACTTTTAAACTACATGACATTGTTATGTGTTCACAAATTTGTATGCATGCAGTTGTCATGAAACTAGTCAGAGCTTTTCACAGAATGTGCAATTAACCAATGTTCAAAATTGCTTTTTCTATCTGGACATACTAATAGGTGCAGAACATTTTGCTAGAAAAACTATATAAAGATTATTCTGCCATATTTTAACACTAGCTAAGTAATTGGATGCATTAGGAGCCTAGGAATTTCAGCACGAATCTGCATTAATCCCTACCAAGCTTGAGTCAGACATAGCAGAAACCCTGAAGGATTCTGTGCTCTTAATTACTGCTCCTTTCTTTCTCAATATAGAACTCCCCTGGAGATGAGCGACTGAAGAAAAATCCATCACTGAGGCACTCAAAGTTTATAATCCTTACCAGTGACCTTTTCATGAACCCAAATTTAAGGACATTTTTAAAAGAAGGAGTGCTTAAGTATAACATTTAAGAAACTGACTTAATTAAAACAGTAAACATTAAAATAATCAAGTTGCTTGGCATAAAACCAATTCCTACTAGATCACCTGTCAGTATGCCAAACAATAATTTTTGGGTTTGTTTTTAAACTTAACCTTCTCAACAGAGACTGATATTTTTAATCAAAAATAATTTTATTTTAAAGATATTTTTTAAAGGTCACAATAGACCTAAGTTTGTTATAGTTATAAATATAAATATAATTTAAAAATATTAAAGATTTTAATGTAAACACTTTATTTTTAAATTCTGAATGCCTTTAATAAATATTCATATTTAGGAAATCTTCAATATGGCCGCCTTGTCTTCACTCCAGAGCCTCTTGATTTATTTCATTTCCAGAATGATTTTGAGACTTGACAATGCAGTAGTCTCAATGAAACTCCACATCATGAGATTAGAATATACTTGATATTTCTCAGCCTAAAGCATCATTTAAGTAAAAATTTTTCTTTGATTGTCATTCATTTGAGCCATCAGTACTTTTCTACTATTGCCTGTATTGTGCACAATGATATTTTAGTCTTTTGTAAAATGCCTGTAGCACAACGTTTTCAACGCTATGAACACTCAATCTAACAATTTAGTGGATTATCCCTTAGTTCTTTCAACATTTGTCACGGTTTCTGGTGTCTAAAATGTGTTGAAATTTTGTTGAGTTTGTATATGATCCCAAATGACCTCAAAGTTCCAAAGAGAGTAAGTAAGGGAAGAGCAAAGGATGGTCCATTTCTTTCCAAATGAAAATAAAAACTTTATTTCAGATATTATTCTTCTTGGTTCTCAAGAAGGATCTCCTTCTCTTGAACATAGTCACCAGGGTAGACTATTGTAGTTCCTTGAAGCAGATTTCTATGGTTATGGTAAGAAATTGGATCAAATGTGATTATTGGCCATAGTTATAGATTTCAGCCTCCAAGCAGACAAGATAAAATTCTTACCCCTTATGGGATCTAGAAAAGGATATAGTTTATGACTAGATGATTTATTTTAATGAATATCTAATTTGCATATATGTTTAAAGTCATTTTTGCCTCTTACATGTTATAATTATCAGTGGAAACGTAACTGTGTTGATGAAACTGTTAATTGCAACTGTATTTCCAACAGTATATTTTGATTACTGATGTTTTCAGATAATTTGCAAATGAGGAATTAATATTGCAAATAATTCCATAATATGAAAGCCAAGCAGTTAACACTTTTCTGTTTTTTTTTTTTCAGTTAACTTACAAGAGCAGAACTAGTATTACAAACAAAATTCTAATATAAAAGCTATGCAGTTAACATTTTTATACTCCCTGTAGATACAAAAGTTAAGAAACTAGATGAAATAAGTTCATAAATAAGTGTAAACTCCAAATATAACTTATCCTAAGCATTGATATAAAAATGATATATAATGCTAAAATTTTTTATGGGTAGGCTACAGATGATATCCATCATCCTATGAAATTCTTCCACCTTCCAATCTATTGTCAATGTAATCGCTATTATTCATAACTGGATATTTATATATACTATATATACTGTGTTACCCAAACCCACTGTAATTCCCCTGAGTATAAAACCATATTTTAAAAGCATCTATAATAGTAACTGGCACAAACTATATTAGCACAAACTATATTATTGTATCAGAATCTATCATTTCTCTTTCTTATTATATTTAAATATGGGACAGAAGGATCTCTTGAAATATACTTCAAATTAGCATTATTATATAATACTTACTAATCATCACTCTAAACACAAACAATAAATTTCTCAGTGAGAGTATTAGAAGTGAGGTGTCACCTAAAAATATATTTTTAGAGGCAATAGTAATCTTTGGACTATATTTATAATTAGATGAGTCTACAAAGAACTGTATTAATGCTCAAGCCTGAGAGTAGAACTGGCAGTGGGTCAGAAATTTTGAGTAATGTTTGACAGGATACATGTGAAATAATTTTTATCACAAAGTGTTTAAAAACCCTATTTCTTCACTATGATTTATTCATTGACTTGTTCCTTCTAAAGTGAATAATAGAGCGACTGGGTAGGGCATAGCTCTTGAAGTGATCTTAGAGATGCTTCTTCTGACAACTCAAGTGTTTTGTTGAGACATTTAGTATGATTTTGCAAGTTTTGAATATCCTTCGGAAATACCAACTTCCCCATATATTTTCACCTTAATTCCATTTAATCTTAGAATTATTCTGGCCTCCATGGCAATTTTCATGAGGCAATTTTGAAAATTCCCTCAGATTCAGATGAAAAACATTCACCAGATAAGTTCCTGATCAACAACAGGCGATGTTGAGGAATAAAGATTGACTTAGTTTAATTTTACTCATTTCAATCTTTTTTATTCATCCAACAAACATATATAAAGTACTTGCTATAGATAAGGTACTTAGTTAGGCCTTGATGATATAAAAAATATTAAAATATAGACACAGAGTTTAAGATACTTATGTTTTAATAGGATACATAAATCAACAAATCAGTGATTATAGTCTTGCAGATCACTGAAAGAGAGAACAATCTGATATTTGAAGATTAGCTAAAGTTAGGAACATGAAGTAAAGGGCTGAGACATTTCAGACAAAAGAAACAGCATTTAAAGACATAAAAAAATGACATGTTATGCAATCAGAAAAGAATATAAACCAGACTTAACCTTCTATTAATGATTAAAACGTGACCTGACTGATTCTTTGCAATAAACCACTATAAAACTTGTACATAAAACACAAAACATTGGTGAACAAAAAGACGTAAGCAGATTTTGGTGGAGGCACATATTCATAGGAAGGGAATTTTACAAAGTATATTCCCATTTTTTGTGGATTTTACCCTGAAGTCATGCATCATTAGGGAGGCAAATGAGGTGGCAGTGGTTGTGGAAGGTCCATAGTTTTGTGGCCTGGAAATTTTGAGAATTGAATATGGGGAGATACTAGTTTTCAAAGAGAAGAAAACATTGTGAAAGAAAAGAGACAAAAAACTCTCAAATTCTGTACATTGTATCTCTGTTTGACCCCTCAATCAATGCATGTCTAGACTGAAAATAAATAAATAACAAAAATCATCCAATAGAAACCTCAGCTAAAAACAAAGGATCTGAAATGAGACCAGAGATAAGGCCCATGAAACAGTTTTTTATTCAAGTTCAGTTAAAATAATTGAATGCTAAAGCTGAAGACACAACTCTCAATAGAGAAAAATAAAATAATCTGTCTCCACTAAGTGATATTCATAATTTCCAGGACTCAGTCTAAAATTACCTGATTTATGAAAAACCAGGTGAATGCAAAACATTCACAAAAGAACAGGAAATGAACTGAAACTGGTAAGGTGATCCTAATATTATAAGTATCCAAAAATATGGTAAAGTAGATATTATAACTACCGTAAGAAAAGTTTAACATAGTATGTTCCTGATGAAGGGAAAGAGGAATTCTTGGCAGACATATAGGTATAATAAGAAGGAAGCAAAGGAACTTCTAGACCTTAAAAAGTACGATGTCTATGGTAAACAAACAAATAAACAAACAGTTTACTAGATGAAATTAACAGCTTAAAGGAGATGGCAGGGAAAAGACAAAGTAACCTTGAAGGTAGTGCAATAGAAATGACCCAATGCAGGGGGGTGCCTGGGTGGCTCAGTTGGTTAAGCTTTCCACTCTTGGTTTTCACTAAGGTCATGATCTCAGGGTTTTGTGGGTTTGAGCCCCACATCAAGCTCTGCGCTGGTAGCAGGGGGCTTGCTTGGGATTCTCTCTCTCTCTCTCTCTCTCTCTCTCTCTCTCTCTCTCTCTCCCTCTACCCCTCCCCCCACTCATGTTGTCTCACTCTCAATTAAATAAACTTAAAAATTAAAAAAAGATCCAATGTGGAGAAAAAAGAGAAAACAAATTGTAAACAATGAACAGAGCTATGGGACTCGTTAGATAATATCAGATAGTCAAACATCTGTACAATTAAAATCCCAGAAGGAAAGAAGAAAGGAGAAAGAAAGATTAGAGCAGAAAAATTGCATATACATATATATATATATGTGTGTGTGTGTGTGTGTATTATATATATATATATATATATATATATACACACACATATACGTACACATACATACACATATACACATAAATACAAAAACATATGCACAAATACATATATATGTGCATATAAATATGTGCATCATATAATTTGAAGATAACTCATTTAATTTCCCCACATTTGATCAGTTAAACTTTTAGTTTCAGCTCATTGAATTTGATCAATTTTTAGTTGGCTTTCCATTTTGTGATTTTGAAAAGTTTCTATCTCTATGTGAGTGTGAGTGTACACTTTATATGTATATATATATATATATATATATATATATAAAACAAATAAACACACATGTTTATGTATATGCATATGTATGTATATATATGTGTGAATATATAATAGTAGATGTATTTCACATATGCATGTACACACACACATATATATATTAAATTTAGTATTGTTACAAAATTTAATTTTATTAATCAACTAAACAATATATCTTGCAACACAAAGACAGGTATAAAAATATGGGCCAACTTCATAATTTTTTGCCCAGTTTGCTATTGCTTCACCTTGAACTACCGTCTCTTTGCCATTGATGATGCATAACAGTTAGGGTGAGCATGTACCCTCCAATATTAAAGGCATAAAAGGCAATAGAGAAGCTGATGCTCTGCTTGGGACATGTTATATGGTGCTATAATTTATGGCATAAGGATATCCATTAATTAGTTTGTTTGTTTATTTGAAAAAAAATAGTATTTCTTCAAAATTTGAAGACTGCCAAAATGATCCCTTGTTAATTGAGCAATCTTTTTTGAACCTTGGGTGAGGTACTGTCATAACTATTCATCATAAAAGTTTGTTTTTCCCTTCTGAATATATTATTACCAATAAATTTACATTCAAATGTTTTTATATCCATTTACCATGCTAACCTTAGTAAACTTTTATACTGGAGTTGCAAAGTTTGTTTTTTTCTAATTCTACCTTTGCTTCTACATTTATTTCCTACTTTCTTCTCCAAAGATGCAGTTTCCATACAGGTAAAATTTTAACTTATAATAGATCTTGGAGAAGTTCAGGGGCATAGAAATTCAGCAGGGGGTCTCCTTGGCAGGTCAGTCAGTTGGGTGTCCAACTCTTGATTTTTGGGTCAGGTCACGATCCCAGAGTTCTGGGATTGAGTCCTATGTTAGGCTCCATACTGAGCATGGAGTTGGCTCAAGACTCCCTCTCATTGTCTCTTATTCTGTCTGTAAAATAAAATAAAATAAAATAAAATAAAATAAAATAAAGTAAAATAAAATAAAAACATAAAAACCACTTGAAAAAAAGGAAATTCAGCAGAGAGATAATGAGACAGTAAGAGATTGTGAACCAATGAAAAAGACTTTCCCAGAAATAGCCTGGTCAAAAATCGTATAGCACTTTTTAAAGCTACAGTGGCAGAATCAATACAAAGAGTTGTCAGAAAACCAGTCAGTACTGATATGTCTAGATTTGAGAGGATCAGCACAGACTACTCCATGCCTTATTAGGGGATTTATAATGTATACAATTATTCTAGTTTTGGAAGAATAATGGCAGTTTCCTTAATCCACATGCCTGGGATATTTATGGAGTTAGGATGCTGGACAAAGGGATATGGAAGATGAGACTTATTGATGGTGTCAGGCAGGAACAAAACACTTCAGTGACTGAGTTGTATTTGTACTGATATACCTTCTTTCTCTTGGGACCATATTGTCACATGAGAAGCTATAAATGATTGTTTGAAAAATTAAGAATTAGGTAGACCTGGAATATAAATTATATTATTTACCACAAAGGAACCCTAAGAGAGTATAAAGAGGAACACATTATAAAAAATAAATGATATAATTTAAATGTAAATCCAGATCCCACTTTATGCCTAAGGAGTAGGAAACTGGAGTGTCACTTCTCCTACCACAACCACAACAAAAGCAGGATAATCTAAAAAAAAAGTCCTAAACCTACACATCAAATATCTGAAGTTACAAAGCAATGGGATGGCCTAACATCTAAAGAAGGACAGATGAGTGTGAGAAGAGACAGAGCCCAAGGACGAGCTCACTGATGGCAGAAGGTTAGGAAGGGGAGGATAGTAGTGCCTTACACATGAGTAAGAAGGATTTAGTTACAATTATTAACTTATTGCTAAAGACTGATGTGACTTAGCATGAGAGCTGCAGGCACATTAGAGATTTTGTAGCCACACATGGGTTTTTAATCACGAAACTCCACAAGGCATACACAAGAGGGTCTGAGGGATGATGAAAGGAAGGCTGGATATAGTCACCACATTGTATGAGCCCAGAAGAAGGTAGAGGCAGCCACAAGAAGAAAGGCAAGAGCCTTACCAAAACTCTCCTCTTCTAAGGACAAAAGCCTGAAATTGAAAGAAGGGAAACAAACCTTATGGATCATAAGGTAAAACGTGAATGTATTGGAGATGGAAAAGGAAGATTTTTCTATCCTGGGGGTATGGCCATTTGAAGGCATACATATAATTTCCTTGGGAATGACAGTGGATGGTGAGGGTATTCTCACCCTCCACAGAGGGCATCCTTAGCTTTTAGAATACCTTTTTGTCCTTGGTCTCAGGAGCCAGTTTTCTCCAACAGGCTAGCACACACTAAGTAATGGCAACAGCCATCTACCTTAGGAGAAGAACAATAGCACAGAGAAAGACACTCTAAGAAAAAGGCGCACAAAAAGTCCTAAAGTTGAGGGCAAAATAAGAACGATGAGGGGAAAACTTCAGCAAACCAGCCCCCACTCTCTAATCATAGGTAACGCTAGATGTCTTTGAGGTTGATATTAAACTCCTGTTAACTATAACAGAAACAAAACCAAAACCCAGTTCTTTTGCTGACTAGAATAATTCAACACCCTACATTAAGGGCTTAGCAGCAAGAGGAGTATTGATATTCAAAATCATAAGCATAATTTATCTCAGAATCAAATGTTCCTCACAATGTTTAGTTTCAGAAAACATGATGCACACAAAAATACAAGGTAAAAAAAACATTATAAAGTTAATGAGCAGTAAAATAAAACAGAATAAGGGATAAGGTATGGAATTTTAAATAACAAAAACTAATATGTTAAAAGACCTAATGGAAGGAACTTCCTGTGTCTGGTTTTCCACACAAGGAGCTTGAAAGTTGTCCCTCCATCCAATCAGTAAATAAAAAGCTGAAAAGACAGAAAAATCAACAACTCTTCAAGTGAAGACGAAGACAGAATGCCGTCCCCATGATTGGACAGACAAACACAGAATAACAACTTAAAGGAGTGGAAATTATTGCAGTAATGAGTGCCCACAGAAGTAGAAAACCTAAATTATATTTGACCAATTACTGGAGTCTCAGTGTAGACAATTCTGAGAGTTAAAAAACTCCAGGAGAACCCTATAATTTTCTAAGACTTCACTCATAGTAAATATGGGAGAAAAATCCTCTCCTGCTTCCAGCAGGGGGAGAGGAAAAGGAACCATTTAGAAATTTGGCAGACCTTACTCACAAGGCCTGACCTCAGGAGAAACTCCAAAGCTGGAGTTTTCACAGAGCTCTAGTCAGCAAAACTCTGCTGGAGTTTTCACAGAGCTTAACTGACTTGAGGGAAAGAAAATACCCAACTCCGTCCAACTCTTATCTTTCATGTGAAAGAAGAAAAATATCCAACTTCAGCACAGGCTAGCCATTCTCTCCCAACCTAAGAGTAAAGACAAAAAACAAAACAAAAACACACACACACACACACACACACACACACAAAACACCCCATGGGGCCCCTGGGGGACTCAGTTTTTAAGCATCCACCTTCTGCTCAGGTTCTGATCTCCCAGTTTGTGAGTTGGAGCCCCCGCATCGGCCCTGTGCTGACAGCTCAGAGCCTGGAGCTGCTTCAGATTCTGTGTCTCCTTCTCTCTCTGCACCTCCCCCGCTAGTACGCTGTCTCTGTTTCTCTCTCAAAAATAATTTTTAAAAAAACATTCAAATTTTTTTTAAAAAAGACACCCTGAAAATACTTGTTGAACACTTTGTGGTCCAGAGGCATAGGCTCACTAAAGACTGATACATAATCATGGGACTATGGAATGCTTTCCCTCCTCTGACACCAGCACATTCCTAAAAGTCTATTTATAGCAGTCTCTTTTACTGGGTACATCATGCAAACTATCAAGAAGAAATTACAGGCCATGCCATAGGCAAACAACACAATCTGAAGAGACAGAGCAAGCATCAGAACCAGGCATGGTAGGGAGGTTGGAATTATCAGATTGCGAATTTAAGACAATTAGGATTAGTATGCTAAGGATTCTAATGGATAAAGTTAGACAATATGCAAGAACAGATGGGTATTGTAAACAGAGAGATGGGAGCCCAAGAAAGAACCAGAAAGACCTGCTAGAGACAATACATACTGTAATAGAAATGAAGAGTGATTTTTGGTGGGCTTATTAGTAGATGAAATGGCTGAGGAAAGAATCTCTGAGTTTAATAAAAATGTCCAAACCTGAAAGCAAAGTAATCAAAGACTGAAAAAAAAAGAGATAAAAATATCCAAGGAGTGTGGGACTATGAAAGGTGTAACACAAGTAATATGAATACCAGAAGAGAAAGAAAAACATACAGGAACAGAAGAAATATTTGGAAATATAATCATTGAAAATTGCCCAAAACTAATGTCAGAAAACAAACAACAGATTCAGAAAGCAGGATAAGTAGCAAAAAAAAAAAAAAAAAAAAAAAAAAAAGACTCCTATACATGTAATTTGCAAATATAGGAAAATCAAAGATAGAGAAAAAAATCCCAACAGAAACCAGTGTATAAAAATACCTTATGTATAGAGGAATAAAACTTGAAGGAATTTGTTATTAGTAGACCTGCCTTGCAAGAAATGTTAAAAGAAGGTTTTTAGAGAGAAGGAAAATAATATACATCAGAAACTAGGATCTAAATAAAGAAAGGAAGAACACTGAAGAAGTGAAAGTAAAATAAAAACTTTCTTTTCTTTTTTTTTTAATTTTTAAATGTTTATTTATTTTTGAGAGAAGACAGAGCACAAATTGGGGAGGGGCACAGAGAGAGAGGGAGACACAGAATCCAAAGCAGGACCCAGACTCCCAGCTGTCAGCCCAGAGTCCACCGTGGGGCTTGAACTCACTAACAGTGAAATCATGACCTTAGCTGAAGTCAGACGCTTAACCAACTGAGCCACCCAGGCACTTGGAAACTTTTATTTTTTTTATTCTTAATTAATATAACAGCTAATAGTTCTTTCAAAATAATATGAACAATGTATTTAATTATATATGCTTATGTATATGTCTTATGAATATATGTAAGATTATATAACATTATATATATTCTTTTTGTTTTTTACATATAAGTGAATCAAAGACATCAATGATATAAGAGACAGAAGGGAGGAATTAGGATTATTTTGTTATTAAAATGTACTCATAGTACCTGTGAAGTAGTACAGTATTACTTGAAAGTAGACTTTGATTAGCTGTAAATGTATATTGCAAACACTACAACAACCAATAAAAGGAAAAATAAAGAAAAGAAAAGAAAAGAAAAGAAAGAAAGGAGTCATACAAAATTCTCATTTAAAAGCACCCACAAAGGGGCGCCTGGGTGGCTCAGTGGGCTGAGTGTCTAACTTTGATCAGGTCATGATTTCATGGGTTCAAGCCCCATGTAGGGCTCTGTGCTGACAGCTCAGAACCTAGAGCCTGCTTCAGATTCTGTGTCTCCTTCTCTCTCTGCCCCTCCCTTGCTCTCACTCTGTCTCTCTCTCTCTCAAAAATAAATAAACATTAAAAAATTATTTTAAAAAACACCTACAAAAAGAACAAGACTGGAAGACAAAATAGAAACAAAGAATAAAGGCATCAGACAGAAAATAGTAACAATTGTGGTAGATATAATTCCACTATATCAATAATAATAACTGAACGTCAGTGGTCTAAATGTACCAATGAAAAGACACAGATTGTCAGAATGGAATAAAAATCACAATACAACTGTATTTTGTTTACAACAAACCTACTTTAAATATAAAGACACATGTAAATTAAAAGTAAATCTATGGAGGAAATACACTATATAATGCTAATTTTTAAAAAAAGCAAGAACAGCTATATTAATTTTAGACAAAGTAGATTCTAAAGCAAGGGAAGTTATCAGGGATAAGAAAAGCATTACATTATGATACAGAGGTCAATTCTCTAAGAACATAACAATGTTTACTTTGTAAGTGCCTAACAATAGAGTGTAAGACTATGTGAGGAAAAAACTAATAAGACTGCAAGGAGAAATGGATTAATTCATTATGATAGTTGGTAACTTTAATAGCCCTCAGTTAAAAATGGACAGATTCAGCAAGCAGAAAATCAGTTAAGGACATAGCTGAGCTTAACAACACCATGAATAAACTGGATATAATTGATATCTATATTGTTGACATTCAACAATAGCAGAATACTTACTCTTTTCACACCTAAGTGGAACATTTGTCAAGATAAACAAAATTCTGGGCCATAAAATATACATACAGAAATTTAAAAGAATAGAAATCATAAAATGGCGGCTGTCAGACCACAATGGAGTCAAACTAGATATCAATACAGAAAGATAACTGGAAAATTCCAAAATATGTGGAGATTAAACAACATACCTTTAAATAACATGAGTCAAGGAAGAAATCTTAAGAGAAATTTAAAAATATTTTAAACCAAATGAAAATGAAAATACAGCTTATCAAACTTTGTGGGATGCAGTGAATGAAGTGCTTAGAGGAAAATTAATAGCATTGAATGCATATATTAGAAAAGAAATAAGATCCAAAAAAAGATAATCTGATTCTACTTTAGGGAACTAGAAAAAGAAAAAAAAAGCATTTGATAAAATCCACAACCCAATCATTATATATATATAAAAAAAACACCTCTCAGTAGGTAGGAATTGAGGAAAACTTCCTCAACTTGATAAATCATAGCTACAAAAAACGTCTAGATAACATTATACTTAACAGTGGGAAACTTGCAGTTTTCTAATTGAGATCAGCTACAAGGTAAGGATGTCCCCTCTTTTCACTCCTTTTCAGTTTCACTTGTTTTAGCTAATGAAATGGGATAAGAAAAATAAATAAGAGTATGCAGATTGAAAAGGAAGAAATAAAACTGTTCACAGATGACATGATTAGTTATGTGGAAAATCCAAAAGAAATGACAGAGATAGAAAATGGAGTGTCATCATTAAAATTCTGAGAAAACAAAACAAAACAAAACAAAAACTCTTAAATCCTGTGCTTTAGTCAGTGAAAAAATATTAAATTATAAAGATTAAAAAATATATTTTTAGAGAAATAAGTGCTTTTACTTCCATCACACTTTCACTATAGGATGCGTTAAAAAAAGATTCCTCATTCAAAAAGTAATTCAAGCCGAAACATAATTCTCCATAAATAAATTAATTATATGGAAATGGATAAAGTAAGGATAAACATAAAATAGAAGATAAATTATTATATTTACTTTTTAAAATATAGTTGAATTTATAAAGCAAAAGTAATAACAAAAATAATGTATTTTGAGTTTATGGCTTTTGCACCATTAAAGTATTAGAAAACAATAGTAAAGAAAATAAAATGGAAGGGGCAAGGTTGGTATTATGTTTTGTAGGTTCTTGCAGTATAAAGCAATATGTCAATTGAATGTATGGTTAGTTAATTAAAGTTATGCGGTTTAGAGTAAGAAAGAAAACAGTGAAAGAAATAGAAAAAAGTATAAATAATAAGTCCGAATTGGAGATAATATAAAATCAAAAAGGTAAATAATCCAAAAGCTGTCAGAAAATGATGATAAAATAAAGAAAATGACAATGTTGATACATTACATTTAATATAAATATTACATTAAAATTAAAGTTATCAATGCACAAAAATTTAAAAGAAAACAGATGGTCACTAGATAGAGTGAGATCTAATTTTATACTATCTACAAGAAATACACTTTAACTGCAAAGGTAGGAATGCTTTAAAGGTAACAGGGTAGATAAAGACATTCTAAGCATGTACTAATCAAAAAAATTGAAGTGGCTATATTAATATCAAACAAATTTGATTTCAGACCAAGGAATATAACTAGGGATGACCAGGGCATTGTAAAATGACACAGAGATTTAAAAACCAAAAATTGATGCCAGTTCTAAATGTGTTTACACTTACCAGTATCCTACATAATTCATGAAACAAAACTGCGGGAAGAAAGGAGGTACAGGGAATAACAACTGGAGACTTCAATATATTTCTCCCACTAGAAAGAAAATCAGAAAAGATGAGAAGAATAGGAAAGCACTTCCAACCAACTGAACATAACTGGTATTGTAAGAATATGAAATCCAACAAGAGTATAATACACATTCATTCAAGTTCAATGGAGTATTCAAGAATATATTTCATATGTAGGGAAATAAAAGCATCTCAACAGATTTCAAAAATATAACTTTTATATAGAATTTGTCTAACCACAAGAGATTTAAACTAAAAATCAAAACAAAAATGATATTGGGAAATTCCCAAATATAGTTGAATTAACACATTTCTAAAATTACCTACAGGTCAAAGAAAAAAGTTACACAGAAAATGACATATATATGTAAAATATGAAAATTATATACATATATAATTGAAGTATAATCGACACACATAAATGCAGTTACTATCCATCGCCATACAATATTATTACATATTATTTACCATATTCCCTATGCTATACTTTTCATCTCCCTGAGTTACTTATTTTATAACTGGAAGTTTGAATACCTCTTAAACCCCTTTATGTGTTTCTACCATATTCCCAACCACCTACCCTCTACAATATATATTTTAATGAATGAAAATGAAAAACAACATAAAATATGTAGATATTACTGAAGTCGTACATATTATGAAATTATATATTTAAACAATAATATTATAAATATGGACCTGTAACAAATAACCTAACGTTCAATGTTAAAAACGATAAAATAAGTAGAAAAAACTAAACCCAAAGAAATCAGAATGAATGAAATATAGAAACAAAAATTAAAGACGTTGAAAACAGACAAATGAAAGTCAATAAAAATTAAATATTCCTAGTTCTTTAAATGATTAAGAACTTGAAAATCCATTAGTATAGATTAATCAAGTAAAAAGATAAAAGACACAAATAGATCACAAAGATCAAAGAGATACCACCATGGATCATATTGAAATTTTTAAAAAATAATAAAGGATTATTTAAAATATAGATGCATAAATCTACAGTTTAGATAACAATGGGCAATTTTTTTCAGAGACAAAAATCTTAAAGTTCATTCAAGAAAAATAGTTTATGTGAATATCATATATATAGCAATAGATTTTTAGTTAATACCTTTCCAAAAATGAAATCTCTAGGCCCGTTTGGTTTCAGTGGGTATTTAAGGAATTGTAATAATACCACGAAAAAAGGTCTTCCAGAAACTAGAAAAGAGACTCCTTTCAAATTATTTTATAATACCAGCATGTATCTAGTACCAAAATTAAAAAAATAACATTATAAGAAAAAAAACTTAGGAAAAATAGCAGTGTATTATATTGGATCATATATTATGAGAAATTTCCAATATTAATACAAGATATTAATAATGGAGGAAACAGTGTGAGGTAGAAAAGAGCTCTCTGTATTATTTTTGCAAATTTTCTATAAACCTAAAACTATTCTAAAATTGAAAGTTTATTAATAACTCTACAGTTAACATCCTACTTTGGTCAATGACAGACTTCTTTTCCCCTAAGTTTGGGAGCAAGACGTATCTAAGCTTCTCTGGTTATTTTTAACTTTATACTAGAGTTCCTAGTGGGTGCGATGAACAGATAAATAAAATACTAGTCATACAGTTTGTTAAGGAAGAAATAAAACTCTCTACTCCCAGAAAGCATGGTTCAATATACTATATAGAAAAAATTAAAGAATTTGTCAATTAGCTACCAGAGGTAATAAGTGAATTTAGTCTCAAGATAAAAGGTAGATATGCAAAAATTCATCATATTTCTTTATAACGAGTATCTGATTATTGAGATTTTAAAAATAATGCAACATCATAAAACATGGAAAATACAGGTATAAATCTAACAAAATGTGTTCAAGATCTATTCCAAAAATAACAGAGCCAAAGATCCAAATAAAATGAACTCTACTGTCATTAATTGGAACATGTAAAATTGACCATTTCCCCCAAATTGATGTAATGATTTCACATAATCCTTCAAAAATCCCATTAGTATTTTTGGTCAAAATCAGCAAGCTGATTAAAAAATGCATATGGAAATGAAAATGAACTTCAACAGCCAAAACAATTTTGAAGAAGTGACGTATTGTTCCTCATTTCAGTCTGCTGGGGCTAATACCTGTGCCTTTAACCATTTTCAGCAAAATCTGCCCAGAGCACTGTCCAGCCCTGGGGCAAATGGTAGTGGGGCAGAAGGAAGGGAAAACTTCTTGTTGGTCTTTGAAGAAGCCGCTAGACAGGCTGAGGCCACAGCCACAGTCCTCTGAGAACAGAGTTCGCTTCCTCTGGCACTGGCAAATGAAACAGGACTTCAGGCTACCATCCGGACCATGTGCACTGTTCCTGCCAATCTTGTGTTTGGGGGGATGACAGGCCATTTAAAACACACACGGTGCGTTCTTATCACAAAGCATCAGCTTCTTCAAGTCTTCCCCTGCTTGCCGCAAGGTTTTGAATAGACTCCAGTGTCAGTTCTAACACTTTTTGCCAGCTCATTAGTTACTGTTGGGGAGTTAACAGAGCTCTAGAATTAGCATGCTTAACTCCTTCCTGTTCTCCTTCTCTACCTGCAAATACACTAAATATGTATTGTTTTCTTTATTTATTGCTTAACTTACCCATCCAATTATGTAACACAAATGTGTTGATTTTCTTTTGCTCATCATCTTCAACTGTGCCTGGCAATCGTAGTAATAAATTAAAGAAGAAAAAGAAGAGAGCTATAGGAGGCAGACTACTTCTTAAAGTCTTGTTCCCAAAGTGGCACACATCACTTCTACCCCCATCTCGCTTGGTTACATGTCTGAGAAATACAGTTCAGAAGAAGAGTCAATGGGTTTTAGTATACTGCAAGCAGTTTCCTACGTGGGATAGTAAGAACTGGTTTCCCTCCAGGTCATTACTAAAGAATAGTGGCTATTTTTCTTAGGAAGACTAGACTGGAGTGAAATCCAGGAAGAGAATGTGGATATGCTAAGGTCTGGAAGCAGGTGAGAGTTTGGAATATTTCATATCTGAATGAATACTGGTGTGCCAAAAGGGAAAGTAGTGAAAACTGATGTTGGAAACCATCACCAAACAGGATTTTTGTGTAATATCTTATATATTCTACTTATATATTTATATTCTATATTTTATGTACAAATTGTTTAAAGTTGTATTTGCATTGCAATGAGAAGCTGCTTAATAGATATTAACCGAACAGAAAGTATACTGGTTTTGCATATTTTAGGAATCACTAACCCTGTAAATGCAGAATTAGCAGGCAGCTTAAATATGTTTATAGACAACTAGGAAGCTTTGACTAAGTGAATGGCAGTAAAGATAAAAATAGATATATGGAATATAATGATGTTTATTGGGGAAACTCAACAGAAAATAGTTGACACACACATGCAATTTGGGTCTGAAAAAAGATAGTCTTTTGTTTTCAAATACTTGAAAAGATGTTATGTAGTAAGTAGTGTTCTGGTTACTATTTGGAGTTGCTTTTTTATTCAGTACCTTGAATAGAATACATCCTTGATATATACATTTTAAATGAATCAATGTTTTCTTTTAATTATGTTTATTTATTTTTTAATTTAAATTTTAGTTAATTAACAGTGCAATATTGGTTTCAGGAGTAGAATTCATTGATTCATCACTTACCTGCAACACCCAGTGCTCATCCCAACAAGTGCCCTCCTTAGTATCCAATATCCATCTAGCCCATCTCCCACCTACCTTTCTCTGTCAACCCATTGTTTCTTCTCTATCATTAAGAGTCTATTGTGGTTTGTTTCTCCATCTCTTTCTCCTGACCCCTTCCCATATGTTCATCTGTTTTGTTTCTTAAATTCTGCATATGAGTGAAATCAATGTGGTATTTCTCTTCCTCTGATTGACTTATTTTGCTTAGCATACTACATTTTGGCTCCATCCACATCATTGCAAATGGCAAGATTTCATTCTTTTCAATGGCTGTGTAATATTCCAATATATATATATATATATATATATATGTATATGTATATAGTACAATTGTTGGATTGTAGGGTAGTTCTATTTTTAACTTTTTGAGGAACCTCTGTACTGTTTTCCACAGTGGCTACACCAGTTTGCATTCCCACCAACTGTGTAAGAGGGTTCCCGTTTCTCTGCATCCTTGCCAACACCTCGTTTCTTGTGTTGTTAATTTTAGATATTCTGACAGGTGTGAGGTGGTATCTCATCATGGTTTTTATTTGTATTTCCCTGATGATGAGTGATGTTGAGCATATTTTCATGTGTCTGTTAGCCATCTGGGTATCTTCTTTGGAAAAGTGTCTATTCATGTCTTCTTCCCATTTCTTAACTGGGTTATTTGATTTTTAGATTTTGAGTTGGTAAGTTCTTTATAGGTTTTGGATACTATGAATCAATGCTTTTAAATACAGAAAAAGTACACTAGTGGCAGAAAAGAAAAGAATAGCTGTGTGTATGGAAGACATTCAGTTTAGTATAAAAAAAAAAGAATGGTCTGAAAATAAGAAAATGTCTTAATTTGAAACCAGATGTCTTAGAGTCCATGCCCTTTTCATAAAAGAGGTTGGATTGCCTGAGGTTAGACATGGAATCACAGAGGAAGAACTACCTACTTAGCAGAAGCACTTGAAAAGCTCTGTTCAAATTTAATGGGCAAGGAAACTTTGTTCAAAAAGGAGTATTTCAAAACAAGGTAGACAAAACCAAAGACCAGCATGGGGGCAAGCGTTTGCAGGCTGTCTTCCTCTCAGTGTTCACCTAACTTTTCACCATAGCAGTGGATAAGTATTAGCAAAAAAAGTGGCATGTGTAATAATAAGTGATGTGCTCGTGGCAAAGATAAAGAGCATTCAAACTTGCGTTTTAAACATGTCATTCATAATTTCCCCTAATACTGTAATAAATATGTAAATATATTTTGCTTAAAAGAGGCAGCGTTTAGATTTTCTTATATGACTTCCTTGATAAGTAATACATTTTATACTTCAAAATCATACATTTTTGTGGCTAAATCAACCTGAAAATTGATACTTGGTATGAAAACATATTTGTATTTTAATATATTTTGGAAAGAGTTATTAAAGTCTTGATTGAACCTATTACCTACTGTGAAAATGAGAAAGATTTTTTAATTAGCTTTATTGAAGCTGTGCAGATAATGATAAATGATGAAAAATCCTTTTTTAATTTTTGCTTGTTTTTGTTATTAATATTTGTTTAGTGGAATTCAGTATATAACCAGTTCACCTCAGCCGTTTAATTTTCAAAGTACATTTTACTAAGAAACTCTTCATTAGAAAAATTCAACTTTCAAAATGGAAAATCCCTTCAAATCCAAATGGCAGTTAAACAAAATAGTTCAAGTTGATCCTCTGCCTCAAGGGATAGGAAGAATAGGTCTGAGTCAAAATACAATGGGAAAGGAAGAAATGTGACAAAAAGTGAGGCAGAATAATGCGACATGTATTCATAAAGGTTTCATGAAAAACTCAAAAGTAAATTTCTTTAAATTGGCACTCAGATATGAGCATTTGTTCAAACAGCAGAGCTCACATTGTAGTAGTTGCAGAAATCAGCAAATGTGCCAAATAGTTTCTATGTTACTCCTTTTCCCCTTTCTGTTGCGAGGACAGAAGTAAAGTGAGTTTTTATGGGCATTCTCTGTTGAGATCAATAGTGTATGTGACAACTATCAAATCATAGAACCCAGGGGTCTGAAGTTCTACTAAAAAGAAGGATTGGCCCACAAACTGAGACAGGGACTTTGAGGACAACTATTTTAATCTAAGTCTGTAACTCCAGTCAGCAACCATCCTCATCTTCCTCCCAGTACACTTTCCCTAAGCTACAAGGAATCATAGACTTGAAAGGATTCTTCTCTCCCTAGAACATTTAGAGAAAAGGGATTTGACTCTGTGTGTGTGTGTGTGTGTGTGTGTGTGTGTGTGTGTGTGTTTGCGTGTGTCAGCCCATTGTAACACCCAGTTCTGCTGTATTATCTGATTCTGGTCAATCTGCTTGGTCCACTTCTGACTTTGTTGCTTAATGTGATCTGTATGTTATGATTACTTGTTTCCATAGTTCTGATACTGCCATCCATCTACCAGGCACACTAGAGAGAGCCACAGGTCGCTTCCCTGGAACACCACCACCTTTGGTCTGCTCTAGAGAGACCTTCTCTGGTAGGCTTCCAGAGAAGGGTTGAGCACAACAGATGATATTTTCAGCATCCAGAATGTGATGTAACTCCTCTTCTTTCCTAGTTACTTGAGTATGTTTAGCCTCTTGGCCTGTAGTTGCATATCTCCAAAATACTCAGTTGACTTACTGAAACCTAAACAAGAGAATATGGACATTTTGGATTACAGATTTTCTGAGCTGTTAATGTCATCAATCTATTTGATATACCCACTTTAACTCATAACCAGAGAGATTATATATATATATATATATATATATATATATATTTATGAAATTAACTGTACAAGTTTTGAGAATAATCGCTGTGGATTTTCCTGTTACTAATATCGCTACACTTGGCCTTTGCTGACATTCGATCATTGAAATATATCTTTTCCTTCCTTCAGTCTTTGGGTGCCATTTTATATTTAGGTGAATTTCTTGTAACTAGTAGAAATATAAATTTAGCTTTGCTCAGTTTGATTCCCAGAAATGGAAGTGAAGGCATCCATGTTTAAGGTGTTGACTGATATTTTCATTTTTATTACTGCTACCTCAAAAAATAGTTTATATCTGCTAGCCATTTTATTTTTTATTATATTTTTAATTTTTATAATAATTTAATCATATTATAATTCTACTCTATTTTTAGATACCCCAAAGTTGTATTTGGATGTATTTGAAATATACTTTTATCAATATTAATACATGGCCTTTTTAATAGCCCAACTTTCATCACCAGGGATCTAGTATAATAAGTTAATGAGTTAATTATCCCCAGTAGATTGTGAATATCTTGGAACTAGAACTTAGCACTATTTCTATCTCATTTCCAATGTCATAACAGTTCATGCCATACAGACTGTACTTAAGGGAATAAGAGTAAATAGATTATTTCCTAGATCCTATTGCAACGATTTTCAACTCTCTTTAAGGGTCCAACCTTCTTTAGTATCCATCTTTCATTCACTAATGTAAGCTGTTCCACTTTAGTTGATCATGCTAGGAAATACATCTCCATGATTATTCATTTCTTACCCAAGTAGTCTTCATTGTTTCAATAACATTTCCCTATTCCAACGTATTTTTGAATTACACTCTATCTTTCTTCTAGTTTGTAGCTGGATTCTGTTTACCTATTGTCTAACTACTCCCTCCCTTTTTCAAATCTCTCTCAATCCATGTCTCCTCAGAATTTAATTAATGGTTAACTTTTAATTCCATTCACATGCATATACAAACATAGACATTTTACAACTATATTCAGTAATTATCAAGTACTCTTTACTAAGTACTAAGAATACAGAGGATTTGAACAATGGTTTTATTTTCAAAGAACGTTAAAAGTGTAGAATTGCCTGTATTAAAACTAAATATATGCTTGGGCTATTATAAAAATGCATTTTCATGTTGAACAAAGTTCATTAAAATCTCATGTCCCTTCGAAAGATATAAGGTCTCACCTGACCCAGGATTAAATTCAACAGCTTCAGTTGTGTGTTCATTTATGGGGGCTGAATCCTAGAGGATTATTGACAAATTTGAGTATCCAAAGGCTGTGTTTTCAGAAATAATGGAAGACACTGGTAGTGTTTAATCTGGAAAAGATAAATACTTGTAGGGCCTGTCATAATTATACTCAAGTGTTTGAATAAATTTCCTTGAAAAATTGGACCACCTTTCCTTGATGAGAGGAACTCATAATCATAATTGAGGAGATAGAAATTAATTCAGTATATGAAAGGACTGTTAGATGTCCATCACTGAAATTGGCCAGGTTTGAAATTTTTATATCTCTGTCAGTGGAAACATTTAGAGGCTGGTAGCCGTTTATTGAAATAATTCAAGCAAAAAAGGTTGTTGATGGACTGTGTGATTGATTGTTTCAGATCTGTTACAATCCTATGTTATTAGGTGTCTATGAAATAGAAGTCTCCTCTTCTTTTTCCTAGTATTCTCATTTTTACTTTTGAAATGTTTGTAGATTTATAATAGAATTATAGCAATCTACTGGGATTATTACCTCAGAAAACAAACTGAAGGCAGCAATACAATGTGATTTATATAAATAGTTTCAGTAGGGAGTTTCAGTATGTGAGTGATGAATCACTAAATTCTACTCCTAAAAACAAAAATAATAAATAAATAAATAAATAAATAAATAAATAAATAAACAAATAAGGAGTTTCAATAATGGAAAATATGGTGGGTTGGAAACTTAAACCTTCTCTAGAATGATTAAATTCATTGGAGGTACAAACCTAAATATAAATATGATATAGTTACTTATTTCCCTGTATAAGTTGAAACTTCAATTTATGGAAAAGAGAATAATTACTGCAGGAGAAAATATTTGCTATCATTTAAGGAGCTAGCTAAGGCACCCACCATGCCTTTGCACCCTGTGAGATTCTATTTCTAGGTTAGTCTGTTGCTGTTTAAAAAATATAGGTTTAAAGCTAGGTTTGTAGTTATTCATATATTGATAAAATCAAATAATTGAGTGGATAAACATTTTTAGATATTCTACTCTATGACATTGATAACATGGTACATTGTTTATTTTAACAATGCACTAAGGAAAGAATAATTATCTTCATGAAAATAGATAAAACTTTTATCCATCAGAAATGGTCCATGAATGTTTTATAAGTAAAGCAGGATGTGCAAAAACACATGATACATTCAAGGTACATACGGGAAAACAGGATTATAGGAAAACAATTGCCTTTGGGTCACTTAGATCAGACAACAAGTAAGGAAGAACCTAATTCCAATATTTGGACAGTCAAATGAAATGAGCAGCCAAAGGAAGTGGTAGAGGAGAGAGATACATTCCTGAAAAAAGCACATGGATAGGAGAAATCAGAGCATGATACATACTTTCAAAATTCTGGGATTTGGGAAGGAGACAAGGAAGTCTGAGAAGAATTCTACGTAGCTTTCTGAGTTATGAGCTCAAAAAACCCATTAAAGTCCCTTTAGGGAAGATTTAATTTTTAAAAATATCATTATTTATTGTTTTTGGAGTCAGATTTGTATTTGTATTAAATTATATTAAATGTATATAATAGGTATAATCTAACAACATGCAGAGACTGAACCAAAGAGGAATCCAATATTTTATAAGTTATTTTCTTCATCTAATTTTAATTTAAAATTCATGTTATTGGGGCACCTAGGTGGCTCAACTGGTTGAGCATCCAGCTCTTGATTTTGGCTCAGGTGATGATCGCAGGGTGGTGGGATCAAACCCCACATTGGGCTCTATGCTGAGCATGAAGCCCACTTAAGATTTAAGATTCTCTTTCTTTCTCCCTCTGCACCTCTCTCCTGCTTGTGCCTTCTCTAGCTAAAAAAAAAAGAAAAGAAAAAAAATTCGAAGTTTTTTTACAAGGACTTTATTAATTTTTAAGTTTATTTATTAATCTTGAGAGAGAGAGAAAGAGTGCATGTGCCAGCAGGGGAAAAGTAGAGAGAGAGGGAGAGAGAGAGAATCCCAAGCAGGCTCCATGTTGTCAGTGCAGAGCCCGACACAGGGCTCAATCCCATGAACTATGAGATCATGACCTGAGCCGAAATCAAGAATTGGATGCTCACCTGACTGAGCCACCCAGATGCCCCTAAAGACTATTTTATAACGTATTTTCACCTGAGTGTTTCCATACAAAATTGTTCCAAATAATTATCTTCAGGAAAAAATTGGGAATTTTGTCTCTTTGCACCAGCATATATATACATTGGTTGTACTCTAACACACAAGAAATGCATAATGATTAATTACACTTCGTCACCAGATAAAATGATTGAGAATCTATTATAATTAGCACTAAAATGTAACTAAGTTAAGAATCATGACCTATTGTTTAACATTAAAAAGCAACATAACTTGAAGCAATTGCAGGTAATCAACCTCCATTTGAGAATTGTCCCCTTCCTCAAACAAAGAAATGTGAAGAGTTGAAAATAGCATCTTTGGTTTTTGGTAGTTCACTGACTCCCTGCTGTACATCTTCACCTAAAGTAGCATTTTAGAACAATTAGTGACTGTAGAGAAGATTATAATGTCAAAAATGTGGGATTATGACTTTAGCTAAAGAATAAACAGCAGGAGGAGAAAGTCTATTAAGGAGTAAATATCCTTTTTCCAGAGAAGTATGGTTTGCAATTAGAAAGAAATGGGAACAAGAGAGAACAGAAAGACTCAGTTATAAACACTTATGAATTTTTATATTGTTGTTAGTTTTTACCAGGAAAATATTCCTATTAAGTAAACAATCCACTGATAATAAAAAATTAGAATGCTGTAATTTTGAGATGTTATTCTTTCTCCCAAGGGAGATAAATGTTTTTAGAATAACAAAGATGATGAGGACCGAAGGAGTAAAACATTACTAAAGAAGTTTGAAAAATACTAAGTAACTATTAACTTTGAATGACTAAACATATTTAATTTAATAACTTGAATGAAAAGCTCTGCTAAAGTACATGGAAAGCAAAGTAGACATCAAGAGTCTTGAAATATTCATTTCACCCATATCATAATATAAACCAAATGGAATTTTAAAAAATAGGTAGATTCAAGACCCAGACTGTGCAAATATTTATTTCTTAACTTAGCTCATTGTTATTTTTTCAAATAATGTTGCAAAAAAGAGAGAAGATAGAAAGAAAGATAGATAGATAGCCAGACACAGAAAGGTGATGGGAGACAACTGAGGTCATAGAACATGTTTTTGAGGAAGCTTCTTCAAAATGCAATTTCCTCCCAAAATATTTTAATTTTAATTCCCTCAGTAAATTGAAAGGAACATATTAATATATCTGAAGGACAATTTTTTTTTTAAATTTTTTTTTTTTTTTTTTTTTTTTGGGACCGAGAGAGACAGAGCACGAACGGGGGAGGGGCAGAGAGAGAGGGAGACACAGAATCGGAAACAGGCTCCAGGCTCTGAGCCATCAGCCCAGAGCCCGACGCGGGGCTCGAACTCCCGGACCGAGAGATCGTGACCTGGCTGAAGTCGGACGCTTAACCGACTGCGCCACCCAGGCGCCCCTACAATTTTAATTTTAAAAAAGCAGAAGAAAAACTTGAATTATTAACTCCATTTCATGATAAGTGAATTCCACATGCAATAAGATTTTTGACTGACAGTTTTCAAGGGAAAAAATTGGAATTCTAAAAGAGATAAATAAACATGGTAAGATAATGACCTAATTAAGAACTTGAACATCAGAGGGAATAAAAGCGATGAGTTCTTTTTGTTTGTTTGTTTTCAAATTTTTATTTACATTTTAGTTACTTAACATATAGTGTAATATTGGTATCAGGAGTAGAGTTTAGTGATTCATCACCTAAATATAACACCTAGTGCTCAACACAAGTGCCTTACTTAATACCCATCACCCATGTAGCCCATCCTCTACCCACCTCCCCTCCATCAACCCTCAGTTTGTTCTCTATAGTTAAGAGTCTCTTGTGGCTTGGTGTTCTGTCTCTCTCTCTCTCTCTCTCTCTCTCTCTCTCTCTCTCAGTTTTTCCCCTTTCCTTTATGTTCATCTGTTTTGTTTCTCAAATTCCACATGAGTGAAATCATAGAGTATTTGTCTTTCTCTTACTGACTTATTTTGCTTAGCATTACATACATCCACATCATTACAAATGGCAAAATTTCATTCCTTTCGGTGGCTGAGTAATATCCCATTATATATATATATATATATATATATATATATATATATATATTCCATAATGTATATGGAATATATATATATATAGACCAAATATAGACCATTATACATGTATATGTATGTATGTATTATATATGTATATATATACCATATATATGTGTATATATATATACACCATATACCATATACATATATATGTATTATATATGGTATATATATGGTATATATGTATATATATGTATATATGTATACCATATATATACCATATATATATATACACACACGCCATATATATATATATATATACCATTATATATATGGTCTATACATATAATGGTATATAATGGTATATACCAATGGTATATATACATTATATATATGGTATATTATGGTATATATACCATTATATATATATATATTTATATATATATATTATGGTATTTAATAGTATATATATACCACTTCTTCTTTATCCATCCATCAGTCAGTGGACATTTAGGCTCTTTCCATAATTTGACAATTGTTGATAATGCTGCTATAAACATCAGGGTGCATATGCCCCCTTCAAATCTGTATTTTTGTATCCTTTGGGTAAATACCTAGTAGTACAATGGCTGGTTCTTAGGGTAGTATTATTTTTAGCTTTTTGAGGAATCTGCATGCTGATTTCCACAGTGGCTGCACCAGTTTGCATTCCCACCAACTGTGTAAGAGGGTTCCCCTTTCTCAGTATCCTCGCCAACATCTGGTATCAGGTGTTTCCTGCGTTAAGTTTAGCCATTCTGACAGGTGTAAGATGGTATTTCATTGTGGTTTTGATTTGTATTTCTCTGATGATGAGTGATGTTGAGCATTTACTCATGCGTCCATTGGCCATCTGGATGTCTTCTTTGGAAAAATGCTATTCTTGTCTTCTGCCCATACCTTAAATGCATTATTTGTTTTTTTGATTGTGGAGTTTGATACATTTTTATAGATTTGGATACTAACCCTTTATTGTATATGTCACTTGCAAATATCTTCTTCCATTCTGTAGGCTGCAAGAATGTTAAATCCAATTAGTTGTTCCTACAGTAGACTGAGTAATGCAGAGGATAGTGGGAAATTAAGTGGAGAGAGGACACAGGTAGATCATTGTATTAGTTAGGGTTCTCCACAGAAACAGAACCAATAGGATATGCGTGTGTACACTTATGCATATATATGTGCGTATATACACACATACAGAGACTGATTTTAAGGAATTAGCTCATACAATTATGGAAACTGACAGGGTTAAATCTGTAGGTCATATCAGCAGGCTAGTAATTCAGTTAGAATTTGATGCTATAGCTGTGAGGCAGAATTTTTTCTCCAGGAAACATCAGTTTTTGCTCCTATGGATTTTTAACTAATTGGACATGGTCCAGCCACCTAAATGAGGTTAATTACCTTTACTTAATGCCAACTTATGGTAGTTGTTAACTATCTAGGCTAACAGCGACACCTACATTAGTGTTTGTTTAAATAACTAGGTACTAAATCTTGGCTAAGTTGACACATAAAACTAACCATCAAAAATAGGTAGTCTCCTGGATTATGTCAAAAGATTGTCATTTAGACTAAATGCAGTGAGAGCCTTTGAGGGGTAGAGGCCATACAGAAGGAAATGTCATGATTGTAAACCTGGAGCCTAACAGCAAGACATTTATACTATCTGCTTATTTATGATAATGGTTTGGAACAATAATAGACGTATTTCAAGGATGATCATCAATTGGAATATGAATTCATTTACTTAAAGAAAACTCCCAAGTATATCAAGAAAATTCTCAGTAACAATATCAAAGCTCCCAAAAAGGATAAAGACTTCACTTCTGTTAAATGTTTATAAAATTTTTGAATGTTTATTTTTGAGAGAGAGAGAGACTGACAGAGCACAAGGAGTGGAGGAACAGAGAGAGTGGGAGACACAGAATCCAAAGCAGTCTCCAGGCTCTGCGCTGTCAGCACAGAGCCCAACGTGGCGCTGAACTCACGAACTGTGAGGTCATGACCTGAGCCAAAGTCAGACGCTTAACTGACTGAGCCACCCAGGCGCCCCTGTAAGTGTTTATAAAAATAATTTACCAAAATACTCAAGGAAAAATACACAGATATTTCCTTAGACTGAATTTTTGCTTTATTTGCTTTTTAAATATTCAGATGTTCTTTTTTTTTTAATTTTTTTTCAACGTTTATTTATTTTTGGGACAGAGAGAGACAGAGCATGAACGAGGGAGGGGCAGAGAGAGAGGGAGACACAGAATCGGAAACAGGCTCCAGGCTCTGAGCCATCAGCCCAGAGCCCGACACGGGGCTCGAACTCACGGACCGCGAGATCGTGACCTGGCTGAAGTCGGACGCTTAACCGACTGCGCCACCCAGGCGCTTCCAGATGTTCTTTTTAAAAAAAAAAATCAGATATGTACAATATATTCCAATTAAAAAAGATAAATTTGCATTGATTCTTTTCAGTAAAAACAGATTTATTATAGTATCTAATCAGTGTAAGCAAAGATGCTGCATATATATTTTTAATAGCTAAAGCATAAATTGAAGTTTACTGATATAAGGAGAACATCAGTTATATTCTAGGTCAATTTATATGATGGATCATCGACACTGGGAAGTTGGACTTAACAATTATGGAACATAGGGATAGAATAACAATGTAGGTGCATTAACATAGATTATGCTTTTATGACTTTTCTATCCTATATTGTTTTTCTTAACCTAAAATATCCAACTCTTTTTGAATAAGCATAATTAATACATTTATCCCTTTCCTAGTTATACTAAAATTTATGTACTACTATCATTATTATAATATTATTTAACTCATAGAAATTGCTTTCTTAATATGAGTTATCTAGCTTAAAAAATCATAACTCTTTGCATTCATATTAAACTCTTTCTTTAAGGACTTAGATAACTTTAGTCATTAGCTAATTGAGTCACCAAATCATTACATCCTTGTAATTTATAAAGCAGTTAATGGTTCCCTTCCTTTCCTTCTTTGATATTAATCTTTATTTGAAATGGAAATATGGTATTTTGATAGCATCTGTTTTTATTATTTGGAATGGCTTTGGTAAAAGTAACTCCATTCATATCATTTGTAAAAATAGCAAAAATTTTTATAAAGAATATTTAGGGCAGTGCCTGCATATCTCTGTCAGCTAAACATGGGACTCTTGATTTCAGCTCAGGTCGTGGTCTCATTGGTCTGAGTTCAACCCCGCATGGGGCTCTGTACTGACAGCATGGAGCCTGCTTGAGATCCTCTCTCTTTGCCCCTCCCCTGCTAGTGCTCTCTCTCTCTCAAAATAAACAAATAAAAACTTAAAAGAAATAAAGAAAAGATAGTGCAGTCCATTTCTAGATTCAGGCAGTCCATTTAACACTAGATTTTCATTTTTTAATTCACAATTGTGATTCTATGGTAGGCAGTTTCTTAGACTGGAAAGATGTATGGAAATGTTCAATGCAGAGTATATAAAAAGCATAATGTGGTCCTTTGTAAAGTTGTGTTATAGGTTTATCATAACTAGTATGCTTTCTTTTAGAATAGATTGGTAACTACAGAAATGAACCAAACGCATAATTGACTACTTTAATGAAAACATACAACACTGCTGAAGTCTCAGGGGAACTTGGTTGTATGGATAGTTGTATGGCATTAACACAGTACTCCAACCTGACCCAGAGAGTCTGTCTTCAAAAACTGGTTCCTGTGGTACATTTCAACTCATTCTGTGTGGTTGGTTCCCTATTGAGTTCATCTCTAGCTTCTATCTTTGCTTTTGGAGACCTTTGACTTCAGAAGTTACTCTGAAGAAAAATCACAAAGGTTCTAAGAGTTATAGATAACCTCTACTTAAAAAAAAGTTTTTGTAATAGTATTACTAAGGTAGGATTCATTAGTAATGCAGTCTAAAGTAAGAAAAGTCTACACACAAAATGTCACAATAAGTAATAATCCAATCAATAAAATGCTGTTATTTTGAAGATATTTTCAAAGCACAATTGCAGATCAAATTGTAAAAATGTGTAACTTGCAAATTATTCCTGCACTTAGGATAATAGTTAAGGATTATTTAGAAGCCACAATATTGTAAATATTTCTCACAAAATCTATAGTAAACTACCTTAATCTTTTTATTTTCATTTCTTTCAATTTGGACAATGAAATTATCTCAGTTTTATAGAAACAAAATCTTCCTAATTAATCCAGAGATTTACAATAAGACATTAAGGAAACTGCCCAAATGTTTTAAATTGTTTTCATAAAATAGCAGAGGCACACTTATCTATTCACTCATTCATTTAATAAATATTATGAGATATCCTACTATGTACCAGGAATACTGCTAGATAGTGGGAATAAAATTGAGAGCAACAAGAAATACAGTTCCTTCTGCTGTGGAACTTTTGGTCTAATGGATACACCAGCAATAGGAAAAAGAATAAATATACTGCTACAGATTGAGCTATGTGCTAAAGGGAGGAAAAGAGATTCTGTGAAAAATAAGTTAGAAAAATATCCTGATTTTGTTTTTTTTTTTTAATTTTTTTTTCAACGTTTATTTATTTTTGGGACAGAGAGAGACAGAGCATGAACGGGGGAGGGGCAGAGAGTGAGGGAGACACAGAATCGGAAACAGGCTCCAGGCTCTGAGCCATCAGCCCAGAGCCTGACGCGGGGCTCGAACTCACGGATCGCGAGATCGTGACCTGGCTGAAGTCGGACGCTTAACCGACTGCGCCACCCAGGCGCCCCCAAAATATCCTGATTTTGAATGGGATATGGGGGGGGGTAGGAAAAGCATCTGAGGGAAATTTATAGCTGCCTTAAATTCTGATGTTTGAGTAAAGTTAGAAAACCTAACGTTGGTTATCAAAGATTTGGCTTAAAAGGAAGAAATAGTACAGAAAGGGGGAAACAATGTTAAAGCACCTGTGGTTCAAGAAAATATGGAACATTGGTTGAATTGAAGCAGGGTCCATGTGATCTGAGCAGAAGGAACCAAGAGAAGTTTCATAATAATTCCGGATAGAGCGGTAGGCAGTGATCACATCACTGGGCCTTTTACACTTTTGAAGAAATGATTTCTTTATACAAACAGCAATGGAAAGCTGATGGAAATGTTAAGCAAGTGAGTAAAACCATCTGTTTAAAAATGTCTTGGGCTTTCATGTGAAGAGTGGATTGGAAAAGACCAGAGTATATTTTTAGACATGAGCATGAGAAACACAAAAGGTCAGCCTTAGAGATGGCAAAGCTAAGACTTTGGACCTGGTACATTGACTATGACTTGTGAGGAAGTGGAAGACTTCACATTGTCTGGCTTGTACTTCAGCACTTATTTCCAATTTGGGGGGGTGGTAATTTCATAGGATAATTAGAATGTAGTTTTAGAAATCTTTGAGATGCTGAGACATTTAATGGATAGATCTAGTAGTTAGGTATATGGGCTGGTAACCTAGGAAGAGGTATTAGGTATTAGGTATTGGGTATTGGGTATTGGGTATTAGGTATTAGAAGTATTCCTAGGTAGCCAAGGAAGAGGTATATGGGATGATACCATTAAGTATTAGTGCTTAAACACTAAAAAGGCAGCTTTGGAAAGAGAAGGTATTCAAATTTGGGAACGGTTTGCAGGGAGAATCAAAGTTTTCAGTATTTGTTGCAGAAGAGAAGCAGGGTATTAAAAGTGGAGTCTCTCTGCTCTGGAAGGGGTAGACTCATTAATTCCACTTTTAAGGCTAAACATTAATAGAAAAATGTTTTTTCCAACATGATTATTCTCGGAACTCCTCACATGTTCTTAATTTTATTTTACTCTTAATCTTCTTCACCTTTTCACATACAGTATAATTTGCTTACTTGTAATATTAACTTCCATTTTCTCTGACAGCAATGCAAACTCCAAAAAGGAAATTTTATTTTTCCTGCCTTTTTTCTTTGACAATACCTTGCACATAGTTGCTATTCCATAATATCTGTTGAATGAATGAATGAATTAATTAATTAATAAGTGAATGAGATAGTGGGATTCTTTGTTGGCAAAGAGGTTGGAAACGGTGTCTGAGTTCAAGTTATCATTCGACCTTTAAGACTCTTAGTCCTTTGGAACTTTATCATTTAAGTAATTGGAAACTACTAAATTTTTTTATAAAAGAAATGATACAATAAGAGTAATATTCTATAATGGTATTTCTTGTAACACATGAAAACTTTATTGGATTACAGTAGAACATTTTATAAATATGACTTACAATCTGTCCTATCCACAAAAATTTGGAAAGGTAATAGCAGCTTTGGAAAGAATGTATGTTATGTAAGTCTTGTCATTGTAATCTTGGTAAAGCAAGTAATGAATGAATAGCAAAGCTAGAATTAGGAAGCAACTTAGTACAATGGACAAGGTGGGGTGTGTGTGTGTGTGTGTGTGTGTGTGCACACGTGTGCACATGAGTGTGTTAAAATGTGTCACAGAGAAACCACTCAGGAATTAGAATCTGTTCAACTTTTTTGTATGAATTTCAACTGCAAAATTCTAGTTGTTCCTAATAAGCCTAGTTCTTGTCTATCTCTCAAAACTAAGCTAGTTAGTGCGGGACATCCTTGTTTCGTTTCATTATATACTGTATGGGTATATAAGGAACTGTTGTCAATTTTTATCCCCTGCCTCAGCCTTTGAATATCTCTATCCAATAAACAGTCATTCAGAGCATCTGGATCCTTGTGTTATGATGAGTCCATTTTCCATTTTAATATTGAAAAGACAGGAAAGAGAGGAAATTGTGCTCCCTTTCTTTAACCACTAATAGTGATTTTAGCATTTACCTGCTTTCATAGGAGAGCATAACCTCATTCACTAGGGCATAGTTCTTGTAATCATTTAAAATTTTCTTCCTGATTTCTGAGTTAAAATGTGCCCCTCCTTACCCCAAAATAGGTAGTATGACTCGTCCTGATTCATCAGATTAATAGGAAAATAGGAAAAGGGAAAGAGAAATATAAATGTCCACCCATAGTTAAGGAGGGGCTTAGTTATAAAATAATGCTAATAAAACCAGGCAGTGAAAACCGGAAAAAAGCTATTGTATGAATAATACACCTTCTTATGATGACGACAAATAAAACCTGTGAGAAAACCTAGATTAAACTGAGTGACGATGCTTCCACACTACTACTTTAGTCCCTATCCCCAAAGCCTTCACCAACTCTGATTCTAAGTTAGCAAGTAGCACACAAAAGTATATTTGATTGCTGCAATTTGGCATATTTTATGTTCACGTATCTCATCATATATTTATTTGACATTTTCTAGTGAGCACTAAACAGACATCAGTGATTTTGTAGGACTTTTTTTTAAGTGAGCAAAACGGTTCCCTTCTGTCACTATCCTCATGCACATTTTCCATATGTTGCACTGCACCTAGACTTGTGACAATGTGGCAGACCTATATGTAGGTACACTGTGAGGGTTTGGAGTCACAATGAGTATATTTTAACCCTATATCAGTCACTTACTTTTTATACACCTCAGTTTTCTCACTGGAAATAAAGATTTCATCTGTTGAGTAGAGTGCTTTTGCAGAGTCAGTGACATAATGCACATAGGGCACATAAACATCATGCCTAATTTGTAGAAAGCCCTCAAAATGGCATGTTACCATGACCATTAGCATAGCCAGTGACCGATATCAAGAATAGTACATCACAAATATGTAACTAAATGGGAGTAAATGTGTAATCACCAACTGTGAGTCAATCAGGGGAGGATTCAGATTACACTTTTTGTGGCTTATTCACTGTTTTTATAAAGTCTGTTGCTTTCACTTGTGGCATATATCTAGGTATATTACATTTTGCCATAATATACATTCTGCATTTGCTTTTCCTTATTTTCTGACATTGCTATCACTCTTCAGGTGTATATATTTTCACCAGGAACCTCTGAAAATACAATTGCATTACATTCTATGTAATAGATACAAGGTCTTAAAAATGATTTTGTTCATAGATTTCCTAGCAAAAAAAGTAGGGAACTAAGGGAGTCAGGGAAAGAAATAGTCAGTTAGTTTTACTGTTAAGAAAGAAGCAATAAAGAGAAGAAGATGACCTCGAGCAGTGGCTTGTGGGAAAATAGCTTAATTGGGACCCTAGTCATAGGGCACAAAGACTACAAATAAAGGTACAAAGAACAAATTCAAGCCCCACAGATTAGCCCTAGACCAGAAAATGCACCTGTCTATAGTGACAGATTCAATGATAGCGAATAAAAACAAAAAAATAGCATGTAGAGTAGAAATATATATCAACCATTTATTAATATTCCATAACTAGTTTTACTCTGTCAATGGGGGTGCTAATAATTCTTGAATGATTGCTAAATGAGCTCCATTATGAAATATTGGTGGGTTACTATGAATGCAACAAAGCTTTCTTTTGATGATTATTTATATTATTACATGTATAAATATTGACAAAAATCTATTTGAATAACTTAATTTAAAGAAGTATTTATAAATTAGGAATATGTGATTATATCTCTAGGAATGACAAATTTTAATGAAGAGTAAATTCACTGTATATCCAAGTATGGAAATTCCAACCACAGTTTTCTCTACTTACTTAGAGAAAAGAATAAACTCTATAATATATACATTATTAATTTGTTTCCAGCAAAAAATAATTTATTATAAACAAAACAAAATGGAGAAGACAGAGAAGCTGAAGATCATTGAATGCAAATTTTTGTTTTACATATAAACAATGTGATGTACAAACATGTATGTCATTGGGCTCAGATCATTCAGAAATAAATGTTTATATTTACATTTTAATTTATGTTGATATCTATATCTGTATTCATATTATTCCTATTAATATTAATTTAGGATATTGACTTTGAAACATTGCTTCACCCACCTTAATGCATAGCTGTCAACAGGATGCTGTTTTATTTTCAAAATTATTCTTTAAAAGGTTCTAGTTCTTTTGCTTTCTTTTTATTCTACATTATCACCTTTTCTCTCAACAGGTCTTAAATCATATTGCTACTTTCTGTATTTTCTACATCCCTTATTTTCTTTCCTTTTCCTAAAAATTGTTTTACTCTCTGCCTCATGAGTCATTTCTTCATCTATAGATTAAAAGAGGAATGCAACCCTAATATTAAAGATACAGAACATAAATATTCTGTTCATCCATGTGACTATAGTATTAGTTCTTCTGGAAAAGTCTCCACTAACCTCCATCTAAACTGGCATCTCTCATCATCATTCTTTATCCTTACATGATGAAATATTCCTCCTTATTATTGTGTTTTAACATTTATATATATATATATATAATATATATTACACAATACATTTAATATAATATATAATATATTATATATAATATATAATAATATATAATATATTACAACATAATATATAATTATATATAAATACATATATATAATACATATATATACACAATACATATATATTTTGGGTTATTTCATTAATTTCACTAATAATTTATATAATACTAGATAAATTAGTTTAGTCTCTTTTTTACTACAAGATATTTATATTTCATTTATCAGCTTGAAAAGCTATCATCTGCAAGTAACAAAAATCTAAGAGAGGCTTAAACCATACAGAGATTTATTATCACACTTAAGAAGTGTAGATGGAGGTGGTTGCTGGCATCAATTTGTCTGCTCGACGAAATCTTCCAAGGATCTGTTCTTTTCCTTTTGTTCTCTTCTATAATCCTAGCCTTTGGTCTTTTTTCCTCCTTTTATCACCTCATGGTTACAGCAGGACTGACACCATCTTTAGCATGAAATCTATATTTCAGGTGGGATGAAATGATAGAGATAGCAACACAAGGCTCCTGTCTTGCACTTTCATTGGTAAGATCCAGTGAAGAAATGGGCAGAAAACATGAATAGACACTTCTCTAAAGAAGACATCCGGATGGCCAACAGGCACATGAAAAGATGCTCAATGTTGCTCCTCATCAGAGAAATACAAATCAAAACCACACTCAGATATCACCTCACGCCAGTCAGAGTGGCCAAAATGAACAAATCAGGAGACTATAGATGCTGGAGAGGATGTGGAGAAACAGGAACCCTCTTGCACTGTTGGTGGGAATGCAAACTGGTGCAGCTGCTCTGGAAAACAGTGTGGAGGTTCCTCGAAAAATTAAAAATAGTCCTACCCTATGACCCAGCAGTAGCACTGCTAGGAATGTACCCAAGGGATACAGGAGTACTGATGCATAGGGGCACTTGTACCCCAATGTTTATAGCAGCACTCTCAACAATAGCCAAATTATGGAAAGAGCCTAAATGTCCATCAACTGATGAATGGATAAAGAAATTGTGATTTATATACACAATGGAGTACTATGTGGCAATGAGAAAGAATGATATATGGCCCTTTGTAGCAACGTGGATGGAACTGGAGAGTGTGATGCTAAGTGAAATAAGCCATACAGAGAAAGACAGATACCATATGTTTTCACTCTTATGTGGATCCTGAGAAACTTAACAGGAACCCATGGGGGAGGGGAAGAAAAAAAAAAAGAGAGAGGTTAGAGTGGGAGAGAGCCAAAGCATAAGAGACTCTTAAAAACTGAGAACAAATTGAGGGTTGATGGGGGTGGGAGGGCGGGGAGGGCGGGTGATGGGTATTGAAGAGGGCATCTTTTGGGATGAGCACTGGGTGTTGTATGGAAACCAATTTGACAATAAATTTCATATATTAAAAAAAAAGTTTTGGCAAAAATTTCCCAGCAGACTTGCCCTTACGTGTTACAGGCTGAAGTTGGGCATATAGCCAGTCACTGTGAACAAAAGCAGTGGAGAAAGGGGAGTTACAAACCTGTGCTGATCAACTAATGGACTTTACCTGCCACCATATCTTCCATGTATATTATACTGTTTCTAGCTCCTGGATTCTGTGAGGACTTTAGCGCTTTAATAATTTATCTTTATATGATTGTGCCTAGTACTGTTGAATTGTTTAAAAATGGAATTAAATTGGATCATTTTTTCTGTTCTTTATCTTAAAAATTACCCTCCTGTTCCAGTCTTAGGCATTAACAATGATTGATTTAAAACAAAGGAACAGGGAGACCATGTCATCAGTCCTTCTTAGCAGTTGTTCTGAATCGTTTGTTGAGTTAAACGATATCTAATGATCTGCTATCTATTTGTCAGTTTCTCTTCCAAATTTAGACACTGATAGCAAAAATCTTTTTTTATTTATTTCTACCAGTTAATACATAGAGATTTTTAGTATTTCCAGAGACCTTAAATAAAGCACTAGTCTTTTACCATTTTTAAAGAAGTGTTAGCAGTAATGAAGTGCATGGAACCAACTTCTTTTGCGAATACAATAATTACAGCACATCTGGCATCATTTCTGCTGGCCCTGCCCTGCTGTTTTTCCTCAGTGGGGACATGGGCTCCAGATGTTGCCGATGCAGCTGGGTAGTCACCCACATTCTATCACCCCAAGGCACAAGAGCCTGAGCCAAAACCAACTCAAAATTTCTGTTGCCAAAAACGCTCAGAACAGCAGAAGTGTTTTGAAAACAAATGATCAGGTCCTGAATCATCAAAAGTCTGCTTCATAGAAATTATTATATTTATGAAAATAGACAAAGAAGTATCAATTGTTTCATTTTTTCCATAAAATATTTATAAATTTTGTTATGAAATTCCTTACTCATTATAAACTACATCATAAATATTATCTGTTTTACCTTCTAGATCCAACAGAAAATTATTTTATTTAAAATAGAATTAGCATTTATACTCCTGATACATATGTCTATCTAGAAAGTAAGATTGATTAAGATGTAGTGAAAAAAGATATTTTCCTCTGACTTGAGAATTATATCTTAAGAAATAAAATATACATAAAAGTATTATTATATATACTTTTTGTGAATAAAGATACTTTCACTGTGTTGTGCTCCCTCTTCTCTCCCAGCTCAAGAAAATTTATTAGGTAATTTCTTCTATAAGCGCCAAGGTTTAGGTTTGCTGGTAGACCATTCTTCACTTCATCAAAGTGAAGTTATATCATTATAAGATACTTCTTATATCAAAGAATCATTGTATCATTATAAGATACTTATAATGTATCTTTATAAGTATCATTATAAGATACTTCTCTATTTTCTTTTGTTTTAAGTTTATTTATTTTGAGAGAGATAAAGAGTTATCAGGAGCTCAGGAGAGGCAGAAAGAGAGAGAGAGAGAGAGAGAGAGAGAGAGAGAGAGAATCCTAAGCAGTAGCCCAATGTGGGGCTCGAACCCATGAATCATGAGATAATAACCTGAGCCAGAACCAATAGTCAGATGCTTACCTGGTTGAGCCACCCAGATGCCCCACTGTTTTCTTTTTTTGAAGTCACATATTGAGGTACTATACTTCTCTTTTACCTATTTTCCTCTAGATTTGTAAACTTCCCTGCTAATTACTTTCCTAGTATTAGTGATAAAAATAAATTCATACAATGATTAATTACAAACACAAGTTTTTTATTTTACTGTTCTACAGGTCAGAAGTCTTCAAGTCAATGAGTCAACATAGCTGTCTTTCTCCTGGAGGCTCTAAGGAAGAGTCTACTTCCTTGCCTTTTCCAACTTCTGGATCTCTCCTCCTTTCTTTGATCCATGGCTCTTCCTTTATCTTCAAAGCTCTCTCTCTCTCTCTCTCTCTCTCTCTCTCTCCCCCTCATACTTCCATCATCATATCTTTTCTGACTCTAACCTTTTTGCCTGTTTCTTTTTTATAAGGACCCCTGTGACAATCCAGAAGGACCCAGACAATCCAGGATAATCTCCCTATTTCAAGATTTTATTTCAGTTTATTTATTTATATTTAGAGAGAGAGCATGCGCATGCGCATGTGGGAGAAGGGCAGAGAGGGGGGTGGATAGAGACAATCCCAAGCAGGCTCCACGTTATGCTTAACTGACTGAGCCACCCAGGTGCCTCAGCTGTTTCAAGATTATTAACTCAATTACATTTAAAAATTCCTTTACTATGAAAAGTTACACATTTAAAGATTTGGGGGATTAGCATGTGGGTATCTTTTGGCTCCCATTATTCTACCTACCCAACCTTCCCTTCCAATTATTACAAGAAATAATTACATAAAAGGGCTGCCTCACATAACTAGCTATCACTAGTTTAGTATCTAGATGAGAACTATCAGAAAATGAGCTGAAAACATATATGGAAGAAAAAGTAAACTACAGGTAGTCAATTTTACATTCTTAGTTCATGGAATAATGTATTGATCTTTACTTCATTAATTATTTCCTTAGCCACAGAGATTTAGATGTAGACGATTATAAGGAGAAAAAAGTGCTGATGCAGAAGCATTTGTAAGTAGAAACCAAGAGCCTGATACTCTTCTTTGAGCTAAGGATTAAATTCCAAAAAGTCAGTAAACTCAGGTTGTATGTAAAATTCGAGTATACATGTATAAACCTTAAAGTATTTCACCATATTCATAAAGTGTGGGTACCCAAAGCAAATGCAGTACTAGTGTGAAACAAAGAAAGATAAAGTTATTATAAAAGTTCAAATTTATCACATCTAAGAAACTCGGCAGGATAATTTACAAGATAGAAATATTTCTATAGAAGATTTTTCAATAATTGGTTTTTATTATTGATCATTTACTAATAATTCCATAATTTTATACCTAAAAGAACATATATATAGATGGTAGGCATTATGGAAAAATACATTCAAAATGTGTGCATGTGGTGAATATTTAACTTTGAAGCCTGAATGGGGTTACTGGTTATACACTGAAGTGCATCCTTTATTGGGGCTCTCAGGAATACACATATTTGAATAAGACAATACATAAATTCTCTTGTACTAATCACCTAGTTATGCTTCGTGTCTCAAAGTATAAGTGAGTATACATTAATTAAGCCTCTAAATGCATGCTGATTTGTGTGTGTGTAAAAATAAATTAAGAATATGCAGGTATCAAATAAAATGGTAAGTTTTCATCATCCCTAGAATTTATAGAACTTCCTTCTCTTGACAAATAGAGATAGTCAGTTGTGAACATTACTTTAACTCTTGACTTCATTTTATGTTTATACAGCATGAGGTATAATTTTTCTACTTGCTCTTTCATGGATCTGTAGTTATCTTTATTTACTTTTGTTATGAAAAATTTAATTCAACTATATATTTTTCTTTCTCAGAAATTTGGGATATAAGCAATCAATCTTTACACTCCGTCGTGTTGTCATGAATAAATTAGTTGTCAAGTGAGAGGAATATCAGCTCAAATGCTTCATTGTGCAATATGCACATTATAATAGAAGAATTACCTTACTTGCTACTCATCTATCATGTTCAGGCAGTCTTTAAAAAAGACATAAGCAGATGTCAGATATCTGGAAGTTTCAGGTGACAGGTCATTTTGAGAGAAATAATTTAAACTTTGATGGTAAAAATGGAAATGTGTAGTTACTTTATGCTACCATGGAATTCTAAAACAAAAATAAAATAAGAATCTCCCTTCTTAAGGTTTTATATCTTTTTAATATACAGCTCTATGTTTTATAGGCTTTACATGCATGAAAAGGGAAAATAGAAAGAATGAGAGAGAAAGCAGGGTGAACTATATGCGTTTTACCATGTATATTATCCTCAATGATTTTTTTTTAATTTTTTAAATTTTTATTTATATTCCATTTAGTTACCATACAGTGTATTCGTTTCAGGTGTACAATATAGTGATTCAACACTTCCATACAACAGTCAGCGCTCATCACAACAAGCGCACTCCTTAATCCCCATATTTTAAATTCTTCAAGACTAAATTAATAGACCTGAATGCATTGATTTTGGAAGAAAAATTGAACATCAGAAACTGGATATTTCTATTTTTAATACTAAGTAATGATAACATTAAATATGTTTGCTAGGAGGCCAGAAAAATAGGATAAAGTAATGTGAACTAACATTTATTAGCTGAACCAAATGCTTTACGTTAACTGAACTGAGTGGTTTATCTTACATAATTCTTTTACCGACCCTATAATACTAGACTTCAGTATGGTCTAAATTTCAGAAGTAATAATTATGAGGGCTATACATGTTAAGTAACATGTAAACAGTAATACAGCTAGTAAGTGCCCAAGATCTGGGATTTGAATACATTCATTCACTCAACAAATGAGCTGAGCAGGTGCCAGAACACTGAGGATGCAAAGTCTTACCGCCATTGATTGTACATTATACAGTCTACAGGAATGTATACTGATAGCTAATAGATCAAGTGATGTTAAATAATAAGAAGAAAATAAGTAAAAAGCAGATAAGAAATGAAGTGAACAAACTTTACAAATATGGGGGGGGAGAACACAACCTGCAGAGAAGCTGGCAAGTATAAGGCTCGTGTGTCAAGAAAATAAAAATGCAAGAAGCCAGCATTAAGACTTTGCTGGTGATGGATTAGGTGGGATACAAGATAATATGTGGCCTGGTCTTACAAGTCATAGTAGGGAGGGACTTTAAGTGTAGTCTGATATAGGAAGACACTGGATAATTTTTTATCAGAGGAGGGATATGTCTGTCATAGCTTACATATTAAAAGAATTACTGCCAGCTGTCTGTAGAATTGGGATGAAAGAAGGGGTAAGAGAAGAAGAGAGGACAGAGGCTAACTAATTTCTGGGAGACAAAATATATTTGCATGTACAAAAATAGTAGTGATGAAATTGTTTAAAACTTGGTAATCATTTTGAAAATAATCTCTACAATTTTTCTATTGTTTTGGACACTGATGAGAAATGCCAGATAAGAACTTTAATATTTTTTATTCTTTTTTTTTATTTCAGAGAGAGAGAGAGAGAGAGAGAAAGGGGCGGAGGGAAAGAGAGAGAGAATCTTAAGCAGGTTCCATGTTGAACATGGTGCCTGATATGAGACCCAATCCCACAACCCTGGGACCATGACCTCAGCCAAAATCAAGAGTTGGACACTCAACCAACTGAGCCACCCAGGAGCCAAAAAGTTTGATATTGAAGTCTGGAGGACTACACCATAAAAATCCTGATGATAAAAACAGATTATAATTGGACCTCAGCCCTGGGTTTGGATGATATTTATTGCTTGGGGAAAGTTTGTAAGTATAGAATAGAGCCATGGACAAAACATTAGAGAACGACTGTGTTTAAAATCAAGCAAAAAAGGAGGGAATTGTAAAAGGAAGTTAAAGTTAAGTGGGCAGTGAGTTCAAATGGAAACAAATAGAAAGTGCTATCTTAAAATCAAAGAAATCTGATTTCTTTCTAATTGGCTAGGAATAGGAAGTAGTAGAAAGTGTGATTTCCTATAATTGGCTAAGTAAGGTGACAGAAGTTGGTTCATTTTAGTTGAATACCATGAAATAAATGGTGGGTTTTGTTGACCATAACATTGAGAGTATCAACAGGAAAGTGAGAGACATAAAACAGTTTGAGGTGAGTTTAAGAGTGGAAATTTTGGGGGCATCTGGGTGGCTCAGTCATTTGAACCTACAACTTCGGCTCAGGCAGATCATGATCTCACAGTTAGTGGGCTCAAGCTGTGCGTTGGACTCTGTGCTGATGGCTCAGAGCCTGGAGCCTTATTCAGATTCTGTGTCTCTCTCTATCCCTCCTGTGTTCACACTCTGTCTCTCTCTGAAAATAAATAAATAAAAATTTTTAAAATTAAAAATAATCAAAAATCTAAAAAGTGGAAATATTTAAAAATCGTCTTTAAATAAAGATAACATCAACAAGACTGATATAACAGTAAACAAACTACAGGTTTTTATACCAAATAGTATTTGATAAAAAAAAATCACCAAGGCTACCACAAGACCAAATGATTGGATTAAAAAACAATAGGCAATAGCTGATGTGGGGTGTGTGAGTAAGTTTATTTGTTTGTGTTGGCTTTCTGTGGGGAGATGGTTAATTTTACACCCAATTTTGTAAGTGGTGGAGGACTAATTCTTAATAAAATGGCAATTTGTGTTATAAGGAGAGTGATTGTAAATTAAGGAGTAATGCTCTTCTGAAACCTGGAGGAAGTGGAGATTCAAAGAACAGAACACAAGTGGAGTGAATTTTCATTTTTTGGGGGATAAATAAAGGGACTTTTTTCCTATTATAACAGAAGAGAAGAAAGAGAATGGGTGAACATGTAGGTAGGATCATAGGTATGGTAGGATGATGTCTCTACTAAATTCCTATGTGCTAATCTCTCAAACTTGTGAATATATTACCTGTCATATCAAAAGTTATTTGAAGGTGTGATTAAGTTAAATTATTTTTTCATTACTTAACGTTTATTTATTTTTGAGAGACAGAGAGAGACAGAGCATGAGCGGGGGAGAAGCAGAGAGGGAGACACAGAATCCAAAGCAGGCTGTAGGCTCTGAGCCACCCAGGTGCCCCTTAAGTTAAACTTTTTAAGATGAGGTGATTAACCTATAGGTTCCTAGTGGGCCACCTCTGATCACAAGGTCTTTGGAGGCAGAAAGGTAAGATAAAGAAATGTGAAGATGGAAACAAAGATCAGAGAGATGCCATTATTGGAAGAAGCCCTTGAGTTGGGGAATGCAGGCAGTCTCCAGAAGCTTAAAACCAGTCTCTCCCAATGCCTCCAGAAAGAATGTGGCCCTGATCCCATGTCAATTTTAGTCCCTGAAGACACACTTTTGGAGTATAAGAGTGAAGACATCTCTACAAATGTAAGAAAATAAACTTGGGTTCTTTCAAGCCACTTAGCAGTAATGTGTTAGCCAGAGAAAATAAACACTTAGGGTTGATTGTGGGAAGATAAGGAGATAGCAACTAAGCACTTCTTACAGAAGAAAGTATATCCTGAGAGGCACATAGAGGATTAGAGAATGGGAGGTAAGAGGACAGAAGAGCATGTATGAAAGTTTCATACAAAATTTGGAAAATTTAGCCAAAAAGGAAAAGCAATGGAGTTTCTCATGAAATTAGAGAGAAAATAGTCTTATCATGTCTATCGGCTTTACTAACCAATATTCATAGGCCCAAATGCAGAATAGAGAGGCATTTCTTCTGACTAATCCCACATGGTTTTCAGTGTGGTAAAATGGAGTGACGGATGCACAAGTGATTTGGGAACATTGGCTGGAGATTGAGTTTTATGACGAGCAATGAATCATGACAAGAAGTCCTGAAGCCAGAAAAGGTTGATAAATTGTGCTCCAAAAGGTGAAGTCAAGTGGTGTAGACCTGAATAGGTTGATGGTTTGTACAGAGTGGGAGGAATTGAATGCATAATTATAGAATGCAGTAATCAGAGTGGGTAGCTGTGAGAGACAGGGTCCAGGATTTTTGATGATTTACCAGGTTCATTTTACTTAGTGTAAAATCACTAATAATGTTACAGAATAGTTTTTAGAAAAGCAAATTTACGTCAGGATCAAAAGTCTTCATTCAAGGAGAGTAAATCACCAACAAGTCAACACTTGGCAACAAGAAAGAGGTGGAGAAGATGGTGTAAATGACATTTTCCAGATGGAGGTGACATTTTCCTGAAGGAGTAACTTTTCAGAGAGGAGGAATCAATGTTTGGACAGTCACAGTGAAAAACAAAGATGATATTATTGCTGTCTATTTAATTGAGAATACACATGCAGATTTGACAAATGTTTACAAAACCAGTTGTTAAAAATAATCATTACTGGGATGATAAATGATTTTAAAAACGTCTCTTCAAAAACAAGATATACCACAACAAAGCACAACAATGTAACATCACTCAGATTTCCTTAATGTACCTATAATTTATTTTGACTACAGATTTGTCAAGAGAGCTATAATGGGAAAACTCTTCTGCCTAATAATCTGACAAGGCTCTGATTTATCTATTATAAATATGTAAAAATTTCTTAAGGTATGATTGCAAATAGGTGCCATAGTATATTTTATCATAAGTTTTGATTTATATACTTTTTCATAAGGGACCTTTGAGTACATCTACCAACTGCAATACGGAAATTAATGCTAAAGTAATAAAACACACTCTTGGAAACCATTCCAAGCCTGCAGTGGAGTTTTTATCACGCACATACACACACACACACACACACACACACACACACACACACACACAGCAGCTTTGGACAGATATGAACCCAAAAGAATTATAGGAATCTTGAGGCAGGAGGCCCTCCAACAAAAAATGCTTTTCTATTAAATTTTGGCAGCCCAGAATTTGAAACCTGGGAATTTTTAGTAGACCATAAAACTCTCAATTAATTATATTAATTACAGAATTTTAATTAAAGCAATAATTAATCCTTGATTAAACATAAATCAATATCTCATTTCTAAACTAGGGTTATATACAGTACAAGAGGGGATAAAGTTCATCAAGTAAAATGAGACAAATTTTAACATTAGCTCTGATTTTGTTTTACAACTGAAATGGAGCTACGTTAACTACTGCAACTTTTGTAATCATGTCTGTAGGCATTGTTTTATGATTCATATAGCTAAGCCTTTTTTGTCATAGCATGTTGTTGCTTTAGTCTCCACTGGAGACTATGATTATGGTATAATCATTCTGTTTGAATTTCACGTTTATTTCTGAGGATACATCATGGATTACCTCGACAACATGACAGGAAAGACAATATCCAAAGTAATTTCCAGAAAGACACATTAAAATTGATTCCTTTCAATTTAAGAGGTATTTGTTAAATTGGTTACAAATTTTATTTAGTGCTTTTAGGGAAAAATGGCTCAAGGACAATTTATGCTTCTGAGGGGCATATGCTTATTTTGCAGAAATACTACTGCCTTTATTTGGAGTCTGATTGGTTAAGCAGAGACACTATCATGAAGTTCTAAATAAGAAATTTGTACGCTATAATAAATTCAAAGCAAAATGAACCAGATAATAGGTATACAAAAATACTTAAAGAGAACACAATGGCAGCAAGACTCAAGTGTATCCACATTTTACTGTATTCACTTCCCTAATCATACTAGTCTCTTTCTAGTTTCCCTGAAGCTTTTAAACATCATTTTACATATGAGTTTATTCCATAGCTGTATAAAGGATAAAAAGAAGGTTAATGTGAGGCTGTGTGTGACGTATCACCTTATCTCTCTGAACTTTATGCATAAAGTTCCAAGATTAAAAAGTCCTAGTTTTCTTAGTTTGGTTATTGGCATTACACACATGTATGAATGCATCCTTCTTACAGAGTATTGTCAGAGGAGCTTGCTTTCTTTCTTTTTCTTCCTTCCTTTTCTTTCTTTCTTTCTTTCTTTCTTTCTTTCTTTCTTTCTTTCTTCCTCTCCCTTTCTCTCTTCCTTCTTTCCTCCCTCTGTTCCTTCCTTCCTTCCTTCCTTCCTTCCTTCCTTCCTTCCTTCTTTCCTTTCATTCTGTCTTTCTGTCCTATCTTCCTTCCTTTCTTTTTTTCTTTCTTTCTTACATTGGCTGCCTCTCAACAATCAAGAAGATAATGACATACCCTAGCAACTGGCAGAATGAGATAAAAGGAGGGATTTATAACATTTCTATGCATTTTGGAACAGGATTCTATTGGTTGCTATTTTACCTGAGTTTTGATTCTGAAATGTTTACTTTTCAACTGAAAAACTGTGATTTTTTGTTGGTATGACACTGTTACGTGTAAACTTCCTTATCCCTATACAATCTTGTCTTGACTTGAAGCTGTTTTTTTATTTGTTTGTTTGTTTGTTTGTTTGTTTTTCCTGCAGTCTACTCAACAAGAGATCCCCAAATCCCTAGCCCTAATGCCCCTGCAGTGGTGGAGTGTTTGGACTTGACAGCCTCCTCTCTCCTACAAACATGTCAGCTTTTCTGAGACCAATAGCACTGGCTCTGCAGTCTTCTCGGGGCCACTACTTTAATCTATTGAGCTTCTGGTTCCTCACCCCCACATTCATGTATGATGATTTCAGCTACTCTATTCAAAATTCCTCAGTGGCTTCTCATTGTATCTTGAACAAAACCTAAACCCCAAAGCTGGTATGATCAAGCCCCTTCCTACCTTTGCAACCTTATCTTGAACTTCCTCTTGCTCACCAAGCATTCCACATACAAGCTATTTTCCAGAACCTCAAATATGCCCATTTTGTCCCACCTGTGGGTTCTTATGTATACTTTTTCTCCTTGTCATCAGAGGCCAGATGCTTCTCTTTCTTTAGAACACAAGCTAAATTTCTTTCCCTCAGAGTTGAGGTGTAATGGAGTCCATTTGTTCACTACAGTGAGACTGCTCTCTCCTTAATACGAAAATAATTTTTCTAATACTAGAGTTAGGGGATCTTCAGTTCTATCAGGAAAGCTGAGCATCTGTTATGAAGTCCAGTTCAAAATGCTCCAGTGTTCAATTACTCATAGCTAATCTACTTAACCATACAGTATTCAAAAGAATTTTGTGCTGTTTGTTGCAAAATAAATCATGAAATATATTTTAATAATCTCAATGTATGTGTTTTCTCCTAAGTGTTGGTTCATGATCAAAAAATTGGCTTATGTCTTTCCACAGTAGGGAAGATCCATTTGACTTTTACGAGGCAATCTGCCAGGACTCTGAGCCATCGGCAACCTTGAGACAACATTTAACTACTAGTGTCAGGCCCTAGAAACTATTTATCAATCTCTTTCTTCTATTTGCCTTCAGGAGTGAAAGTCCTCTCCTGTTGTACATTGAACCACAATTTAAAACTCTCCTCCCCTTCCCTGACACTGCACTTTCCAAGAATGTTGCTGGCTTCTGATGTATTATATATAGCCTCTAGAGAAGAAGCAGTGTTTGTATAATCACAAATCACACAGTGGGATCCAAGACTCCAGGTGATTTTCATCTTGGCAGCTAAGCATATATATGATATGCACTTCATTTTTACCTCAATGAAATGTTGAAAAAATATATGTAGACACATATTTGAATCACAAATATTTTGAAATTCATCCTATATTAAGCATTCTTGGCTTTTGTCCAAAACAAACCTTCTAACAGTGCTAGTCACACACATGAACCACTGCAGGTATGCAGGAACACATAGCCCCCCAAGACACTTAAACTTACCTAAAAGAAGGCTTTAAAAATTTCTTCAGACTTGGCATGTTCACAGGGCTGTCTAGATCAAGTTAGCAATAATCTCTGCTTCCATGAAGAATTCTAGGATTTTTATTTAATTTGACATGTATCCAGTAACTGTACCTTAATACAGCTGACCCATGATGAGCCAAGGAAATTTGTAACCCAGATACAAAGGTGGCCCAGAAATACAAAGTAAAATTAAATTGAATCCCATACCATTCCACACTGTCTGGGCGTTCAAACATTGGAAGAATTCCTGAGGAGCATCTCTGTATTTTCTCAGGCTTTCAAGCACATCTTTCCAGTGAGCTGTCTGATATCCCCACCCAGGCTCTGTTCAGAGCTTCAGAATTGTCTGCCTTTCCCCATACCTTGTTAGTTCTGCACATATCCAATCTCTTGAAGTTTCATCTTCTATCCCAAGTAATTAAATAATTATTTTCCCCTGAACAATACCATTTTACTCTCTACAGAACGATTTAGCATCACCTATTTACATAATAAAATGTCTCCCAATTATCTTTCAATGAGTTATGTTAAAAATCATAGACTTTATTATTGTGACAGGACTAGATTTTTAATAGACAAATCATATTCTCAGATTTTATTAATCACTCAATTTGTTACCATGTTTAATTTGGTAGTATCTTATTTAGGATATTAACATATTTATTTGTGAGATAGGTTTATAATTGTCAGATTGTGTTCATATGTGCTTTCAGTTCTTGCTTTTTATAAGCACAAGGCCCCAATCGGAGCAAGAAACAAGAACGAAAACATGATTACTCCCTTTCTCTCTCTTTCAGTCTCCATAAATGTCTCCCATAGGCAGAACTTAACTTGAAACTAACTAGAATATGGAAGGATGAGTGTGAATCTGAGACCCAAAGACCCTTATTTCTTTATCTTGTCACTGGACTGTAGTTTAAATGAACTAAAACATTCCTCCATCAGTCTTCCCACATTTACTTTTTCCATTCTTATATTCCTTTTGTGCTCAGTTATTCTAGTTAATTACCTCGATGCAGCTTGGGTGGTCAGTGTTTTACCTTTTGCAGCATGGTTCAAATCTTCATTCTGGGGTAATCTTAGCCTTCAGGGGCCTGATTGCATTGGGTTGCTATAGTTTTTCATTAACATTATGACTGGAATGGCAGTACTATGAGGCAGAGAAGAACATACCACAAGATCCTGGCATAATCTTCCTCTAATGCATAATGTAGCACATTTGAATAAGAAAAATAACCACTTTAGTCTATGCCACATTTCCTTCTTTCTTTTTTTTTTTCTTATTAGTCCTATGCTATGCTAAGACTACAATGGCTAGCAGTCAATCTAGACTTCTATATCAATGCAAGAATGGCTGAATATCCTGTCAAAACAAAAATTGTACTGAACAAAGTTAGAGAGCAAGAGAGACTTTATTCAAAACTATTGCAATAGGAGAGAGACGCTGGAATCAGCCCGAGCTTAACTCCACTAAATACAAAAAGGTCAAAGAGATTTTAAGAGCTGGGGAAAGAGGAATCATAAGCCATTTGCATTTGCTAAAGGGATTTATTCAAAGGTAAAGTGAACTTTCTGCTATTTTCATGAAAGGAAGGAGTTTTACAAGTTGGAGGAAGGTGTCTTTCATAGTTAGGGCCCCACATTCATTCCCACAGAAACTAGGATATAAGGGGCCCTGTCCCTTTCATACTGCATTTCAAAGAGATGGCACCCAGGTCATTGAGAAAGACATGCCTGATTGCAAAACTGGCAAGACTGTTTAAAAAATATTTATATTGTGGGACACCTGAGTGGCTTGGTTGGTTGGCGTCCAACTCTTGATTTGGGCTCAGGTCATGATTTTATGGTTCGTGAGTTTGAGCCCCATGTCGGGCTCTGCACTGGCAGTGCAGAGGCTGCTTGAGATTCTCTGTCTCCCTCTCTCTCTGCCCCTCCCGTGCTTGCTCTTTATCTCTCTCTCTCTCTCTCTCTCTCTCTCTCTCTCTCTCTCTCAAAATAAATAAATAATAAAAAGTTTTAAATAAAAATGGTTTATATTGCAAAGAGGTAGCTTAAGAAAGAACAATTTGAAATTTTCTAAAATGAATGCTCTCAGAAAGGGAATTTAGAGCCTAGATTCAGAAAAAAGCCTGTGTAAAGTTCAGTCTATCTGGGGGGAAGGTATTAAAGCCAATGTGTCAATGCTGATGGAATCATTTCTGCATTAAATACTAACACCTGTAAATAGGAAATTAAATTTTTGTGCCTCTCCTGCATGTACTCTTTGATACATGAACTAAATGTCATTGGTATGGAAGAAACAGAATTATTTGCTGGTGACCGGTTTAGAATAAATGCTGTGTCCTGAACCAAAGTTGACAGGACAGTGACTGTCATTGCACCTTGTTGTCCATTCCAGTAACTGTGAGAGCTGGCCAATGATACATGAAAGCTGGAGTCATCATGCCCACTGAGGACTCAGGGCTACTTCAATGGCTACGACCTCCCAACTGTACTAAGGGATTCCAAAATACATCCTTTTATGCTCCTTTCAAGGATGTTGTCCTTCTTCTTACCAATAAATTGCTCAGTATTGGCAGAAACCCCTGGCCCTTGTTGGGGGGTCTTAGTTAATAGTTGGGTAAACCAGACATACATGTTAAAATGAATTCCACACCACAGTTTCTTTAACTCTTTAGATTCTTTATTCTGGAAATACAATATCAAATACAAGTTTAGTGTTAGCCATATATGGAATTTTCAATTTTGTAGTAGCCACACTAAAAAACAAAACAAAACAAAACAAAAAACATTTTGGAGACACCTGGGTGTCTCAGTCGGTTGAGCATCTGACTCTTGATTTCAGTTCAGTTCATGATCTCACGGTTTCTGAGGTGGTGCCCTGTGTGCTGAGCCTGGAGCCTGTTTAAAATTCTCTCCTTTCTCTCTGTCCTTCCCCCTACCCCCTGCCAATAAATAAATAAACATTAAACATAAATTAAAATGAAAAATACACTTTAAAAATATTTAATATTTTCTTTAATTCACTACATTAAAACAATTATAACTCCAACATGTAATCAATATAATCTCTGTTAATGATCTTTTGCTTTTGTTTTGCACTAGGTCCTCAAACTCTGATGTGTATTTTACACTTAAACCACATCTTGATTTGGAGGAGACACAGTACCTTGATAGATACATTTAGCTAGTGGATACTGTATCAGACACAATAGTACTTGACTATACCCAGAAATCTCTGGTAATTTAATCTCATGCTGAGTATACCACCACTAAATCTGTTTCAGAGATCTAGATGAAAGACGGAAAGAAAGAGATTCCTAGTTGCTAGATGTAATACTTTGAACTTAACATTTTCTTTCCTCCCATCTTAGTTTAGCAAACTCGTCTACAAATTACCCATGGCTTGAGGATATGGATTTGAAAACCATGAAACACTTTTGACATCTCAGGTTCAACTTCTTAACTGGCACACTGGGATATGCTGGCATCTGAATGTAATTATAGATCAACACTCATTGACAAGAGATAGGAATGAAGAAAACTGACAGGCACTTGAAAGGTAAGTACCTAAATTAGAGTCTTAATGGACTGCCAATTAAGGCAAGACAGATTTCATCAGACGGTGGAAGAGGAACTGTCTCTGCTGTCTAGAAAGGCTCAGTGGAATGTGGAATCTGTGGACCCCAGAATTACCTAAATGTCATCATTCCAATTTTCAGGTGTCATTTTTTTTTCAATGAGTAACTTTACCAAAGAAGTCTGTGCATTCAACCTACATAACAATTTATCATGCACTAGCTAACAAATTCATTGTAAGGTTTTAGGCAATACAGTATATTTTTATGATAGTTTTGAAACTTACTGGTTTTGTCTCTGTACCTTGATCATTGAACTGAAAGAATCCCATTGTTTTCTTTCTTCGATTTTTCAGTGCTGTGAGAAGCAAAAGTTTCAGAACCCTTGTCTTTTGCATGCCCAGTACAAGCATTATGTTAGTCAAGTGCTTCGTCCTCCATAGCTATGCCTTCAGTAGGCATTTTCTTCCAGGTAACCACAGCTGATGATTTAAGTGGCAGTTTTGACATTATGTGCCCTAAATTACTACAGTTCCATTCTCTAATGTTAGTCTCATCCTCATTGCCTTTAAACCTAAAGCAGGTCAGACAGCCCTAATCCTAAAATGTTATCCTTGAGGTCTGGCTGTTTGCCACCATGTTTGGTACTGATTACTGAGTCACTCAGGTTTCAGCTGCAATTCAATGTGTTTTAATGGGAAAAAATTAATACGATGGAATCTTCAAAACAACATCATCAGCAACAACAACAACAAAGCAAAGAAATTGGAACCTAAAATATTTGAGCTAGTCAAAAGAGAAGTAGAAACTAATTACATATAGCATATTACAATTGTGAGATAAGTAGATTTCCACTGATACTTAATGCTTTTCTTATTATAAATGATACATTTTTATTATAATTTAATGTAATTATATTGATTGAGCATTTTCAGGGTGCCATGAATCTTGAGATTGATATGTGTTTTATTTGTATTGTTGCACTGATCATTCAGAACCATACAATATTAGTACTTGTACAATGACTTCTTTCCCAATAAAAACATCAGGAATTTGGTGGTAAAGCCACCTGGCCAAGGTCAAACAACTGTTAGGGCTGAACCAGGGCTTGAAGCTTAGTCTCCCTATCTGAATAACCGCCCCACCACCTTGTTTTCAACTGTCATATAATACAGTATCTCAAAATATAAAACTTCCAGCAGTATCCCAGAAGTCACTAAATTTTGATAGAATAGCCAGCACATGCAAGGCTGATATAAACAGATATTTAATATTTGTCTCTTCTGGTGCCATGCATAGGTTAATCCAACAAGAAAAATGAAGGTCAGAACACCATTCAAGTATTTTGACTTAGAGGCTACTTACTATTTCACTGTGACCATTGTAGATAATATTCAAAGGAAATTTCTGATGTTCATTCCTTTCCTTTCAGGGTATGCAATAGCCATGGAATATTATTTTCTTGAGATCAATTGGTTGTAGTCTTTCCTGAAAGGAGAGAAATGAACAAAGTGACCATATGTGTTCTTTTAAGATGCTTTGAATTAATTTGCAATTAATATTTTAAAACTCGAAAACCCACATACAGAGAAATGCTGATATCATAAGCATACCTCTAAACATATTATTGTAAGAAAACCCTTTATAAACGTCATCCAGATCATGGATCAGAATATTCCCTGCACTGCAGAAGCCTCCCTCTTGTCTCCTCCCAACACCACCCTGTTTTTTCAAAGGTAACCTTGTACTGTCTTCTAATTTTATAATACAATTTGCATGACTTAAAATTGTATATGAAGGAATTGTATAATGTATATTCTTTTGAATCTGGCTTCATTGATTAAGTATTATGTTATTTATTTATGTTGTTTACATCTCTAGTTAGCTGATTTACTTTGATGTACAGTATCCTACAGTACAATTACCACTATTTATCCATTCTATTGTTGATGAACATTTGGGTTGTTTTCCATTTCTGATAATTATTTTTTATTTAAAAATTTTTTTAACGTTTATTTATTTTTGAGACAGAGAGAGACAGAGCATGAATAGGGGAGGGGCAGAGAGAGAGGGAGACACAGAATCCGAAACAGGCTCCAGGCTCTGAGCTGTCAGCACAGAGCCTGATGCGGGGCTCGAACTCACGGACTGTGAGATCATGACCTGAGCCGAAGTCGGACACTTAACCGACTGAGCCACCCAGGCGCCCCATTTCTGATAACTATTAATAGTATTTGGATAGGGGGGCACCTGGGTGGTTCAGTCAGTTGAGCATCAGACTTCAGCTCAGGTCGTGGTCACACAGTTCGTGGGTTCAAGCCCCGCGTCAGGCTCTGTTCTGACAGCTCAGAGGCTGGAGCCTGCTTCTGACTCTGTGTCTCCCTCTCTCTCTGCCCTTCCTCTGCTCATGCTCTGTCTCTCTATCTCTCTCTCAAAAATAAATAAATGTAAAAAAAAATATTTTGATAGAAATTTTCATTTGTATTTTGATGAATGTGTACACACATTCCCATTGGGTATAAACGTGTTCAATTTAGCCATAATATTTCTAAGAATTTTACCAACTGGAAGATTTTGACTCCCATTGATAGTGTTTGAGAGTTCCTATAGATCCATATCTTCAGCAGCACTTAGCTTTGCCAGTATTTCCCTTAGAACTATTTAAGTGAGTGTGTAGCTATGTCTCATTCCTCTTTCTGAACATGCATTTACATGATTGTTAATATAGTTGAGCACCTTTTTACATATATTTTTGGCTAAGCATCTTTTGCCCATTTTTCAGTCAGGTTGTCTTTCTTGATTTACACAATCATTTATATATATATATATATATATATATATATATATATATATATATATAATATTAGCCTTTTATCAGTTATGTGTTTTTCAAATATTATCTCACATTTAGTGACCTGCATTTCCATTCTTTTAATTTTGTGTTTTGAAGAAAGAAATTCTAATAAAGAGCATTTGGAGTAATGTTATAATCTTAGTGAGAGTGTAAATGTGGTTTCTAAAGAGCAGTTTTCATGAATGACTTACCTAATAAGTATTCTGAATTTGACATTTCTCTTTTATATAAGAAAATTATCTACTAACTGCCCAAGGTGGCTCAGTTTCTTGACCGTAATTGGGAAGTCTCAAGGCTTTAAGTCACAACACTTATAAAATCCAAACTGAAAAGAAATTACTTCAATGAATACCTATATCTACTAATTCTCCTTCCCTTTGAAAATTACAATTGTTCTTATATTAGTGGTTCAAGTTGAATTTTTGTTAAAAGAAATTTCTCTTACACCCAGGAGGAATTTGTTCCCATAGCAACAGCATAATATATTTTGTTTATTCTTCTAGGCTGATAGCACTGCAGACTTTAGGTTTTGACTGATACTGATCTATTTTATTCTTCTTTGTAAGCTAAGGAATATGCATTGCTCAATTTCACAGGAGACTAGACCCTATCAATTTCCACTACTTTCAAAATTTCCAACACTTCCATGTGATATTTTGAAAAGTGTGTCCCATTTCAGATTACTTCTGGGAAGTTGAGACTTTCTGTTTTCTTATAGGCTGAAAATCTTTGTGATAGTGGTGTTGTGAAATATATTTCATCTTATTCTTTCCTGTGCAGAAAACAAGTGATAAGCAATTTCTTGGTCTCTTAATCCACTCTAATTCAGATCCTAATAATATTGATTTTATGCTTTTCCTGAGCATATTATTTTATCTTTTTAAATTTAATCTTATAAGAAGGTGTGTGTGTGGGGGGGTGTGTTTGAATTAGAAGTTAATTCTAACGCTATTCTCTGACACCGGAAGTGAAAAGACATTTCACAGTGTTTTGGGTGACATCAGATGATCTGAGCATATTACAGAATTTCCTCATAGGAAAGATTTCCTTTCACTTCAGTCACTTGAAAAAGCCAATATTATAACATTAATTAACCAGAATCATGAATCAGAATAGGAGACAGAAACACAATACAAAGCAAGTATCAATCATGGCATAGTTGTTTCATTCCCTGCCAGAGTTCTCAGTTTCTTAAATGGTAAATCAATCATACATGTTTGAAATGAATTATAAAGGAGGAAGAAGATTATTAAAGTGTATTGCATATTTTGACAGCAATTCCACGATTAACCTTTAGTTTTACAAATAAGCCTCTCTTCAATGAGATCATTGCACAATGTTACACAACACATAAAATGAGAATTTAGAATTCAGACACTGTCTTGTAAGACAATGGACCCACACATGATGTTGTCAGTCCCCTCTAGGCCTTTTGACGTGATCTTGAACATGGTATTTGACCAGATTTTAGGAATTCTGTGGACGATGTAGTTGATGCTTACCATGACTAGAATCTGATACTTCTGCATACTGTTGCTGGAACACTCACACAACAAATCAATGTCTTCTTTATACAATACAGTTATGTTTGTGTGAATTAATAGTACATCAAAATTATACCAGTTAGTTTAAGAAGATTCTTGATATCAGGACAAGGCAGAGGCAGGTCATGAATTCACCCTTATTTGTTGTTGCTGTTTTAGACTTAATTTTGGGGGGCAGTTTTAAGTTCACAGCATAATTGAAAGAAAGGAAGGTACAGAGATTTTCTATAACCCCTCTGCCCCTACACATACATAGCCTCCCACATTATGTACATTACCCCACCAGAATGGTACATTTAAGACTGATGAACCTACACTGATACATCATAATCACCCAAAGCCCTTAATTTACATTACTGTTCACTCCTTGTGCTACATATTCTGTGATTCTGGACAAATGTATGATGGCATGTGTCCATCATTATAATACCATGCAGAGTATTTTCACTGCCCTAAAAATCCTCTGTGCTCCGCTTCTTTACCTCCCTCACCCACCTCCAACAACCACTGATCCTTCCGGTCTCCATAGGTTTGCCTTTCCCAGAATGTCATACAGTTGGAATGATACAATATGTAGCCTTCTCAGATCGCCTTCTTTTACTTATTAATATGTATTTGAAGTTAATCCCTGTCTTTTTATGACTTGATAACTCATTTATTTTCAGTGCTGAATAATATCTCACTGTTTGGATGTTGCACAGTTTATTTATCCATTCACCTACTGAAGGACATTTTGGTTACTTCTAAGTTTTGCCAGTTATGGATAAAACTGCAATAAACATCTGTGGATAGGTTTTTGTGCAGACATATGAATTTCCTTTTAAAATATTTGCTGTAGCCTACATTCCAATTTAAAAGGCTACTTCTTATACGTACTTTTGTGGGAGGGCTGGGTCATTGGGGTAGAGAATTGTTAGTATGTAGTGTGTAATACTGAAATATTAGAGAAACTGAAGATTGGTGAATGAGAACCAATTGCTAATGAAGTTAATCCTGCAGTCATCTAATCAGGTAGGCATCAAGATCAATTGTCACAAAATTTTACCTTTAGTAAAATTTATGCTTTTCCAAGAGGTGGTCACAGTACAAATAATAAAATCAAAAACGAGTGATGTGGCAGGTAGAAAATAAGATGGCCCTCATGACCTTTGCCCTGCTGTATTATTCCTGTGCTTATATTGTATTATATGGCAAAAGATAGATTTTCTCAGTGAGCCTAATGTAATTACTCAATTCTTTTAGAAGCAGAGTTTTCTCTAGCTGTGACAGAAATCAGAGATGTTATAAGTGTGTAAGATTCAGTGCACTCTGCTGGTTTGAAGAGAGGGGTGGACTCACAAGAACAAAGATAGGCAGCTTATAGATGCAAAGAAGAGACCCCAAATGACAAACATCAAAGAAATGGTATTTCAGACCTATAAACCACAAGCAACTGAATTGTTCCAATAATCATAATAAGCTCTGAAGAAGATTCTTCCCCAGACCATCCATATATAAACGTAGCCCACTCCATAATTTGACTTTAGCCTTCTATAACTGGAAAACAGAAAACCCAGCTAACTACCGAACTTATGACTTACAGAAGTGTTGTTGCAGGCTGCTAAATTTATGGGAATTTGTTGCACACCAGTAGAAAATTAATACAATTTTCATACCTGGAAATGGGTACTGCATTAATGAGTTCTTTAAATATGAAAGTTTTTTGGGGAAATGGTCAGCAGGGAGAGACTGGAAAAAATATTTATTTATTTTTTAAAGTTTATTTATTTTTGAGAAAGACAGAGTGAGAGACAGAGTGTGAGTGGGGGGAAGTGGCAGAAGAGGGAGACAAAGAGTCAAAGCAGGGTCCAGGCTCTGAGCTGTCAGCCCATAGCTCTGTGTATGGCTCGAACTCACGAACAGAGCCGTGAGATCATGACCTGAGCCGAAGTCACTGAACCGTCTGAGCCACCCAGGAGCATGATAACAAGATTATATTTCCTTGAACAAATGGTTACTAGAAATAGGGCACTAAAGACGTTGATGTTGAGGGGTCGGAAGGAAGTTAGACGCACATTATTGGAAACTTGAAGGAAAGGAGAGATCCTTTGACCTCTGCCTCTGAGATCAAACCACCTTCTGTCTGACTCTGATGCTCCTGCCACCCTTATTTAAGGATTTCTGTGATAACATTGGGCGCATCTAGATTAGCCAGGATGACCTTCCCATCAGAAAACCTTTAACAATCAAATTTCCATTGTCCTTTTTTCCATATAAGCTAACATATTCAGTTTCCAGATATTAAAACATGGACGTGTTTTGTGGGTGGGTGACATTCAACCTATAGCAATATACTTCTGGCCCTCAAAGATTCACATCCATCCCCAATATTCGTACAAAGTAACTTCAACCCACCCCCAATATTCCTCAGAAGGCTCAACCCATTACACCATCAACTCAAGGTACCAATCTCATTTAAATCTCATCAGCTTCAAAGTCCCAAATTTCATTATCTAAACAAATTAATTCAGGTTTAGATAAAGTTCTGGATATAATCCATCCTGAGGCCCAAGTCCTCCATATCTCTTGACCTGTGAATCTAGAAAACAAGTCATTAACTTGAAAAATACAATGTTGGAACAGGCATAGGAAATTCCCATTCAAAATTGGGGAAAACTGAAAGAAAAAAGGAGTCATGAGTCCTGAGCAATTTTGAAAGCCAACCTGGAAACATCTGTTAGGACTCTTATTTTTTCAGGTTTATTGAGATATGACTGATAAATAAAATTCTTGCTCTGAGATCTCAGAATAGAGGCCATCCTGGTGACATCTTGACTTTAACCCTGTGAGATCCTAAGCAAAGTACTCAGCTAAGCTTGCCAGAATTCTGATCTAAAGAACTGTTAGATTCTGGAGAATTTTATAGTGACTTTTAGTAAGGATCTTTTTTTTTTTTGTAAATGTTTATAATCCATCTATTTAATAACCTGTCTCAGAGTTTTATTAGGTTTATCATTTATAGGTTGCAGAATATGTTTTCTTATTTCTAAAATAAAATTTTAAAGGATCTGTAACAAAATAAAAGAGTGTTGTTTTAGCCCACTTGATTTCTGTTAATTTTGTTATGCAGAAATTGAAAATTAATATATGGGCAATCAATGACATGATTTAGTGACATCTCGGATACCATGGTCATATAGCACCCACTTTGGGTATTCCTCTCAGGGAATCATTCTGATTCCAAAGTATCATTCTGTAAATCATAATAGAGTTTGAAAAGTCTCATGAAAATGTGGTTTCAAAATATTCTTCAGTGTCTTTGATTTAGTATCTGGCTGTTATATAACTGTATAACCAGTTTGTTGCAAACTGCTGTGGTGGGAGGCAGGGTATAAGATGTCATTGAAGAGGATAGAAATATTCAACATCAGTGGCATAGATACTGGTAATTCCTAGAAGACTTGCACTCACCCTCCACTGTAAAATGATATTTTATTAGTTAGGGAATTTTGAGTGAATTACTGTTTACTAAAAGCCAAGAGAGAAAGTCAGCTCAAGGTCTCAAAAAATAATTCTGTAATCCTTGTTCAGAGAGTTAATCCTGATGAACATTAAAGATATATGCCAGGGATATTGGGGAACGATATATTGCTATAACTCAATGGATGCTAATGATAATTGTGTTTCATGTAAAAATGATGTTTTGAGACAAAGAATTGAGAACAATAATAATGTACAAAATTTAACTCAAAGAATAATTTTGAGTTTCTCCAAATATAACTTAATAAAATGTAATGGAGTTCCAAGAGTTAGCCCTAAACTCTATTGAAATTTTTTAAAAATGCCTATTTAAGATAGTTGGAGAAATGCAGTGTCTGAGTAAGAATTTAGTATAGCTACAAAAGATTCTGAAAACCCATTGAGATTCACAATACCAGGGCTCTTTTTTACATATAAGAAATTTCTGAAACTAACCAGTGGTGATGTTTTAGTATTTTTTATTTAAAATCTATTTGAAGTATATAGATTCTGTTAATTTATTTACTTTTTTCAGGAAGTTATTAAAATAATCTAACACCTTAAAACTACAATCTTTATTTGTAATAAAATATCTCACACTGCTCATATGTTAAACTGTTGAGTTTTAAAGGAATATTAACAAATCATTTATAGAAGATTAAAGAAAGTTTTAAGAAGTTATTAAAAGTAAATTTTTGTGTTCTTTAATCATTCTGGTTTTACAGTAAAATATAATTAGAGTTACTTCCTGAAAAAAAAAGGCTAATAATATAACCTGTAAATACTAAACTTAATGCAGTAAAATTGAAGAGATGCAATTAATGGATTAAAGGGATTTGAAGAAATTAACAATTTGTCAATAAAATCAACAAATAGCTCCCCCCATTAGATCATATAAATATTAGACTAATAATGCTACTGCCTCTTATCTTTAAAAATAAATCTCAGGCTGGGGCACCTGGGAGGTTCAGTCGGTAAAGTGGCTGACATCCGCTCAGGGCGTGATCTCAGGTTCGTGGGTTTGAGCCCCGCTTGGGGCTCTGTGCTGACAGCTCAGAACCTGGAACCTGCTTCAGATTCTGGGTCTCCCTCTCTCTCTGCCCCTCCCCCACTTGGGCTCCATCTCTCAAAAATGAACAAACGTTAGTTTGTTTTTAATAAATAAAAAGTAAAATTAAATCTCAAGTTAAACCAGAAAGGCAACATGTTAGTGTGTTATAGTTTGTGAAAAATCACTTTGTCATAAAATTCTGCTTCAGACCCTATTGTCAGTGATGTACATTTATACACATTTGACTGGATTGACTATGTTAAACACAGTCAAACACAGTGAAACACATGACTGACTAGACTTTTTTCGAGGTAATGTACAAAATAGCATAGTTAAAGAACCTTCAAGAATACTTGATTCTTAGTAGCTTTAACTATTAGATCTGTTAAGTTTTCCTCCCTTAAAAATAAAAAGAATCCATAGTACTCCTCTTTATTATGGCCAATCTAGTTAGGTAATATATCTTTGAAAAAAATAGGCACATTTCACATCACCTCTCTCTCTCATCTCTGTATCTATATGTCTACCTGTCACTGTCTCTTTTCTTTCTTGCATTGTTCTTAAAGAAAAGTGACAAAACTACTTTTTTTTAATTAAAAAAATCAATTCCAGTAAGTTGGTAGTAATTATAATAACTTCCGAAATGGGAAGTTCATATAATAAACAATAACAAATTATCATTATTTATCAATCAGGTACAAAATAAAATTTATTGGAACTAGAATATTTCGTATACACAAAATTTTATTATGCTCAGTAATTAATATAATCATACTATGCTGATCTAATTAAAACTGAGATTTTTTTTTTACATATATGTGATAAATGCATTCCAAAACATTTAAGTGATAAAAGAAAGGAAATTAATCTTTCATAAAAACAAAAGTGCTTACTTAATATATTATATAATGATATCAGGATATATTATTAGTAGAAAAAGCAAGTATATGTTTTCTACTGTGAAATTATTAGCTTTCATTGAGTGACTCATTTAATATAAATTGTTTAGGGTAATGGATTCTACTATTTCCACTGAAAATGCACTGTGAGCTTCACTATTACTTCTCACCTAGACTTAAAGGGAAAAAGCTATTTACTTAACTTGAGTTAGAATATATTAACTTGAGGGGCGCCTGGGTGGCGCAGTCGGTTAAGCGTCCGACTTCAGCCAGGTCACGATCTCTCGGTCCGTGAGTTCGAGCCCCGCGTAGGGCTCTGGACTGATGGCTCAGAGCCTGGAGCCTGTTTCCGATTCTGTGTCTCCCTCTCTCTCTGCCCCTCCCCCGTTCATGCTCTGTCTCTCTCTGTCCCAAAAAAAATAAATAAACGTTGAAAAAAAAATTTAAGAATATATTAACCTGAAGCACTGTGGTTTGGAAGAGAATATGTAAAAACTATTTTATGAATTGGTAGAAACTGATGGCATTAAGTTGTAATCTTATATTAAATATATGTTTATAGAATGGGAATGACTTAGATGTTTGTTCTAGGTCAAGAAATTTTCTGATAATTATGTATCAGAAAAAATTACCTCCTTTTTACTTAGATCTTCTATCATATGGTGGGATGAAGAAGCATTATAGCCTAACAAAGGTAAGAGTTCCAGTCAGAAATTACTTGCGTTGGAATCTCACCTCTTCCACTTAGTGGCTATGTGATCAGGGACAGATCCGAGTATCTCTTCAGAAGGGTCTCTTTCAGCTCTATTGTCGCTCTCTTATTTCTTAACGTGTTTAAACAAAGAGACTTCCGTTTCTGTTTGACAGTGGATTCCGCATATTTTGTTGCTGATCCTATTCATAAGTTAGTATGTGTGAAAAAAATCCTTGGAACTATGCCTGGCATGGAGTAGCAATTAATTCAACTCTCAAATTCCTCAAGTTCTGAATATGTTTACTAGGAAGTCAGTTACATATATTGCTATTATAAGGCACTTGGCACTTTTTATTCCTGAGTACAACGTGCCTCTAATCTCCTGTGTTGTTAACAAATTATTGCTCATCAACATCCTCTTTCAGTAGCTACTATATTAATGCAAGTAATTAACTTGTTAATATGAATACTTTTGGATTACAAGAAACAAATTTTAATTTCATTTCTTATTTGTCAGACAGTACTCCTTGCTTAACTATTTGTGTGTGTGTGTGTGTGTGTGTGTGTGTGTGTGTGTGTGTATATTTAAATGCAAAGTAAATCCAGGAGGATTTAAGTTGTTAACCTGAAAGATGTTTCCCAGTGAATGACGAAAACGTTAGTATATCATTATTAAGACTCTTACTTGACCTCTTAATCTTTTAATCATCTTCAAATTCTTAAACTAATACTTCTGGGATTTTTTTTTTTGTTATGAGAGTAGAAAGAAAAGGCACTCAGTCTTTCTGATTTGTGTCTATAAATAGTTAATTTTCTTCATTAAATTTAAGACCCATAAGGGCAATAAATATGTTAATTTTGTCATTGCTGAAATATTTATGTTTATTTATTTACAAATAATAATAGATCAAGGAGTATTTGGGGATGAATAAATTGGTGTACTGAAGACAAAATGTAGGGGCACTTGGCTGGCTCAGTCTGTAGAGCCTGTGAGTCCTGATTGCGGGGTTGTAAGTTTGAGCCCCACATTGGGTATAAAGATTACTTTAAAAAATAAAATCTTAAAAAACAAGAAAAGAAAACGTAGATTATCTATCAGCCAGACCAGGTTTTCTGGATGGAACTCCTCCAATCACATATCCTCACCTTTAATATGGCACATAGCAAGCCTTTTCAAGCTTCATTCACTGACTTTTCTTCAGTTCAGTAGTATTTTCTTCCATTGTATCAGTGGTCATTGTTTTTAGCACATTTGTTCTAAATTTCCATTAAAAATCCCCATTGTTTAAAGATTTCAGCTTTATTTGTTATGGGAAATTGGCTACATAAAAGTGTTGGAAGAAACTGTTTGTTGGTGGAGCCAAAGGAGAAAGGGGATTATGAAAGAGTAGAAGGCAGGAAGAGCTCCATATGTGCCTTGGCTCAAACACATGACTTGCATGTGTCCCTCAGATTCTGGACACTCAGCCACTCTCACTCTCACTGGTTGGGTTGGAATAGCACTGGTGCTATCGAGGAGGAAACCAGCGGGCTGATGTTGCTGAAGACCCCTGCGGCCTCTGCCTGCTGCTGTTGTTCCTGGAAGATCAATCAGGAGCAGAAATTGAAAAGAAATGGAAGGAAACCATGAACCAAAGAAATCATTTTCATTGATTATAGAAAAAAAAGCCATTTTTTGTCCTTTTCCCTGTTAACGTGTCATTTTCCCTCTCTTTAGGTTCACATATTTTCCTTTGGTTCACAGAATGCTTCTTACTTAATATTATGTGAATGTTTCTCAAGTTTTATTGAAAATTAAGTGACTTTTTTTTAAATTTTTTTTTTTTTTTCAACATTTATTTATTTTTTGGGACAGAGAGAGACAGAGCATGAACGGGGGAGGGGCAGAGAGAGAGGGAGACACAGAATCAGAAGCAGGTTCCAGGCTCTGAGCCATCAGCCCAGAGCCCGACGCGGGGCTCGAACTCACAGACCGCGAGATCGTGACCTGGCTGAAGTCGGACGCTTAACCGACTGCGCCACCCAGGCGCCCCGAAAATTAAGTGACTTTTATGTAATAATCGAATTTCTAGGTTTGGGAGTCTAGATCTCATTAAACAGATCATTCCTGCCATCCTTCGAAGTCCCTTTGTAGACCATTAGATAGATCATCAAATAATCAAGTATAAAGTAGAGAAGAAAAACATCCTGTGGTAGTGAGCACTCTATGGAGAATTAAAATAATGATACAATACATAGTGGCTTGTTAGCTATCCTAGATGAGGCAGAGGAAAGACTCTCTGAGAAGCTAATATTTTATCTATTGTTTGGGGGACAGGAAGGATCCAGATATCCAAAGACAGAGGTACAGATTGTCTTAGGAAAAGAGAAGAACAATTGGAAATATCAGAAAGCAAGAACAAGAAAAAAAAAAGAAAACTGGCATTCTCAGATGACCAAAAGAAGGTTGATGTGCCCATGTAGGGGTTAGGTGACCTTAGGACTTCAACCAGTTTAAAGAATCATTTTCATTTAAATATGATGAAAACTCATTGTATTTTTTTTAAGCAGAGGAATGGCTTAATAAAAAAAAAAGACTGGAGTTTCCATTGATTTAGAATACAGTAGAAGTAATGAAATATCACTTACAATACTAGGTTATCAAAAGAATGTGGCTTAACTTGCAAGCTTTCTCTTCTGCTTCTAGGGAAAACGTCTGTCATGCTATATATAAGCTGCTCTATGGAAAGCCCTGTGTTGTGTGGAATAGAGAGAGCCCACTGGCCAGTAGTGATGAACTGAGGCCCTTAGTACCACATCCTGAACTGAATTCTACCAATAATTATGTAGATGATTTCAGAATTAACCTCAGTTGAGCCTTAGACTTGAACTCAGTTAATGTCCCCTGTTAAGATTTCAGATGAGGCTGTAGCTCTGGCTAAAAGCTTGACTACAGTCTCATGAAACTCTCTGATTCAGAGGCACCAAACTAAGTCACACCTGCGTTCCTGATTCACAGACACTAGGATAGAGCACATTTTTAAACCACGGTGTTCTGATTTAATCGTTTTGTTGATTAAATCATGCATATCAGCAGTGTGTATGTAGGTATAAAGATTTGAGATTTAATATAGTGTCATATTGGGATAAAACAGTGTATATAAGTGTACTATATCTAAATTTTGGAAGTTCTTTGTAAAAATATGATTGAAATATCACTAGCCTTAGTTAATTCAAATGATGAGGTTACCACATTTCTCATGAACTCGTAATTTATTGAGTGGTCAGGAACTTTTGATGTGCCCCTGGTTAGAAAATATTACTGTATCAGTCAGTTTCAAGTTTCATTTCTGGATACATGAAACGGAAAAATTTTAAGTATTTCAAAACTGGCAATGGGTTTAGATGTTAAGGTATAAAGAAAGATTATGATTTTCTTTATGCATGAAAATATAATAAAAGCATGCTAGGTGAATATAGAAACCAAAAGAGAAAGGAAAACTTTGAAGATGAAGGAGACAGTTTATAGCATAAGCATGACAAAAAGAAGCAGACAGATAGCAGTAAGCAGTCATATTAATAGTGGAACATTAGTGGAAAGATTTATTAACTGCTGCAGTTACTTATTGGCTTAGAATGGCCTTAAATCTTCCAGGGCTTGTGACTTGTATGTACGGTCTATGGACTTTGAAAATGTTATCCCTTAAAGGAAGTTTTGAACTGAAATACAATACAGGTCACATAAATAATTTAATTTTTCTAAGAGCCACATTAAATAAAGTAAATGGAACAAGTAGAATTTATTTTCATATATTGTATGTAATGTATTTTTCCAAAACATTATCATACCAATATGTAAGCAACATAAAACTTATTGATTGAGATGTTTTATATTCCTTTTCTCCCCCAAACTAATGTGTATTATAGCATACCTCAACTCAGACTAGTCGTATTTGAAGTACTTAATATTTACTTGTGGCTAGTGGCTACCACAGCTTAGCCCTGTATACCATTCCACACATGTTTTAAATAAAATCACACACATATCATTTATTATGACTGAAGTTTGTTTCTTGGAAACAAAAGAGCCTACCTAAAATATAAATCAACTATAGCTAATTGAGTTCATGTGGATTATTAAAAAAAACCTGGGTTATATTTTAGGACCTGCGTTTTTTAATATTTTTGTAAATTACTTGATTAAAGATGAAACATAATAAACTGTTAATAAAATTTCCCATGAAAATGAGAATGTGAGGATGATTCCAAATCAGAATTCCTAAGGGTTCAACAAGACTACATTACATCTACCAAGTCCATATTTGGTGGGAACAACTGTAAAGCTCCAAATTAATGTTTAAACTGAGCTTTATAATGCAGGACAGGAAAAGGCATAGCTTATGAGCATCATTTAGAGCAAACACAGAAGTGTTAGCTGATGTAAAATTATGATAATCTAGCAATTTTATGGTTACAGTTCCCTTGGTAACAGTAAGAATAGCTGGAGAGAAATCATGACGATAGCTCTGGCTGATCTAGACAGACCGTATCTGGAAGGGGGTTCTCGGTTTTCACTGAGACACATTAAGAAAGATTTGAAAGCTGGATAGTGGAGTAACTAGCCTAGAGTAGGACTCAAACCACATTTAAAGATAAATGAATACAGAAACTGCAGATGTTCTATCCGCAAACGGGTAGGCAGTGTGTGTGCTTTGGGTGAGGAGGGCTGAGAGGGGGCCGGCAGCATGTGAATGAACAGGAAAGAGATGGGGGATTTCTGCTCTCTTTAGATATTTCAAAGAAGTATATTTGAAAGAAAGTAAGTAGCCTGCAACTCAGAAGAGACAAATGGGACCATTGGTACAAATATGTAAGACTTTAGCCATATTTATCTTAAATCTATCCCCATAAGGAATTTGGTCTTTCAAAGCAGTAATTATCTGATTGCTGTGTTACAGCAAAAAAATAGATGATTCTTGGGCTAGACTTAAAAAGGATCCCTATGTGATTCTTTGAAATGCATACATTTTGGCCTTCTGATAATTAACTATAGGAGGAGAAATTTAAACAAAACGGATTTAAGTATCTACAAAGTAAACATCCAATACCCAGAAATAAAACCTGACATGATCTTAGTTTCTAAGTATTCATTTCTAGTGTTATCTTTATACAATTAAAAAATATATAAATGTGAATGTATTTTATGCAATCTTTTATTATAAAAGAGAATTATACTGTATGTACTTCTTATGTTACCCTTTTTAGTCTAAGTTACTTCTCTCCAGATCAGTAACTATAGGTCTAAGACATTTAAACAGGTAAATAATATTCTAAAATACAGAAGTGTCACAATATATTTAATCATTTCACTATCAAGACACATTTATACTTACTCAGCTTTCATAAACTGTAAGCAAACATTCTTTTACACCTGTGAAAGATTACTAGAAGTGGAATTGCCCTGTCAAAAAATAAAATTTCTATAGTATTGATGTGATATATTTACTTAAAAATGCAAATTAATACATTTACAAAATGGCTTTCATATAGGGAACACATCCATAAAAAAGGAACATACAAGCAAAAAATAAATCCTAAATTGTTAGATTTCAAAGGACCTGAAATTTGTTAATATTTCTTTTTCTCAGTTGAAAGATTATGGCTTACCAAACACACAAACACATAAACTCTTACGCCTTGATTTCAAATAAAAAATATTCATAAATATCTTGAACCTTTATTCAAAAGTTGAAAAGAACAAAAACTCTATCTTAAACATGTTGATTTATATTATTATATTTCTTTAAACTGAAAAATTCGGGTTTATAAAACTAGTTTCAGAAGAAAAATCTCTTTAAAACATATCATGCACTTTTTTTTCCTACTGTAAAATATAATATCACTTTAGATTGACCCTGAATACACTGGGTATAACAACCTAAAATAAAACATAAAATTGGATAAATATTTTCCCCTGACATATATTTAATATACAAATCATTTAATAGGGTTTGGAATCAGTACTTAAATGTGTCTTCTTTCAACTCTCTTATATTCATGCTATGCTTATTTTTATTTTTATGACATAAGTTTCCTTTCAATATCAAAAAAATTTGCTGTTCTCCTACGTTTAATTCTATACAGATTTTAATACAAGTCAATTCCAATCAGGATTGCTCCATAATCCCTGAGCTCCCATACACTGTTGAATTATCTTTCTAAGTAGTCTCTGCTGCCTCATTCAGAAGGATTTTAAATTATGTAAGACCTGTTTCAATTACTCAGAACATTTTACAAGTGATTTCAGGGCCCAATTTTATGATATTATTAAAATGTAAGGTATTTCTGTTTGAATAGTTTAAGTTCCATGTCTCTGTGTTAAAATACTGAGTATACCTTTTAATAGACAAAATTTTTGACATACAAAACTGCAGATCCTTTAAATGGGCAGCTTAATTTGTCCTGTCAAAAAATAAGTCTATCTGGATAGTCTGTAAAGATTGTGCTTGAGCTGTTTTAGCAAAATGTATGTACAAAGTTGGGCAAAAATTCCCATTTATCTTTAAAATATAAACAATATGTATCTAAAATATCCAGGAAATTGTGATATCCTCCCTTCAAAAATTATTTATTTATTTAAATGTTTCTATAATTTCACTCAAATAAGGAACTTTAAAGTACAATATTTTAAATGTTCTGTACCTAGGAAAATTATCTTTACAAAAACAAGTTATTAAGAATATAAGCTTATATAATTGAGGTGAATAAGTAACAGTAAGAAAGCAATCCAGTTAAAAAACAAGCAAAACGTGTGAATAGACGTCTTACCTATGAATATAATAGAGGTAAACAAGTATATGAAAAGATGTTCAAATTCATATATCATGAGTTACAAATTAAAGCAATGAGATGCCGTGGTGTCCCCAGAATGACAAAAAATACAAAAATCTGATAACACCAAATGCTGACATGGATGTGGAGTCATTTGTTGCTGATGGGAATCCAACAGCTACTTTGCTGTATAGTCTGGTGGTTTCTTAACAAATCTTAACTTGGCCTACCATATAGACATACCAGTCACATCCCTAGATGTTTCTAGTAATTTCCAGCAAATGAGTTACACAGTTATGTCCACACAAAATCTTCACAACGCATGTTTATGTCAGCTTTATTCATAACTTCCCCAAACTGTAAGCAACAAATAGGTGAATGGACAAACTGTAACACATTATTCATTTGAATATTATTCAGCAGTAAAAAGATATGAGCCATCAAGCCACAAAGACACATGGAAGAACATTACATAGATATTGCTAAGTGAAAGAATCCACTGTGAAAAGTTTACATACTGCACAATTTCAACTACATGACATTCTGGATAAAGTAAAACTATGGAGACAATAAGAAAATATCTTTGGTTGCCAGAATGTTGGGGGGAAAGCAAAAGTGATAAGCAGGTGAAAGATAGTCCATATTCAGGGAAGTGAGACTATTTTGTATTATACTGTAAGAATGAATGCATGGCGTTATGCTTTTGTCAGAGCCCAAAGAAAATAACACAAAATGTAAACTCTAATGTAAACATATGGACTTTAGTTAATAATAACATAAATACCATGTCATAAATTTTAACAAATATACCACATTAATTCAAGATGTACAAAATAACTATGTGAAGGTTATTAGTGATAACCACACTAATGCAAGATGTAAAGATAACTATGTGAAAAAACAACTAGGCGAAGGAATATAGTGGGAGAGGTATATGGGAACTCTCTGTACTTTCTGCTCATTATTTCTGTAAAACATTATTCTGAAAAAAAAATATATTAAGTTTTTAAATGCTATGCACCATAATATAGATTTGACCATGTTACTGTGGATGTTCATAGGAAAAGTGGTAAAATGTTACTTACAGAAAATAATTTTCTTATTTAAAAATGAAAAATGAGTAAAGGAAAATATTTCACAACGGATTTTGTGAACTCTTCTGGAAAATACAAGAGCAAAAATAGGAAAATCGTGAACAAGATTATATTTTTTGAATCACGAATAGGCTTTTGAAGAAAACCTCATTATTATGCTCTTTGTTGTCCTCACCAAAATTCTAGGGAACTGGGGATAATCAATCAGCAAAATGAGTGAAATATTTTTATTTCATTTTATCTTAGGAATCATCTTAATGACTCCTAAAATCATGGCTACATCAGTTTCTCTGAAGCAGAGTGTATTTTATCTGCTATACCTAGAAAAAAAAATAGAAATTTCAAAATACCCAGAAATAAGGGTGCTTGATAGCTCAGTTGGTTAAGGGTCTGACTCCTGATTTCATCTCAGGTCATGATCTCATGGTTGTGAGATCCAGCCCTGGGGGGCTCTACTTTGGTCATAGAGCCTGCTTAAGATTCTCTTTCTCCCTCTTCCTTCCTCTGCCCCTCTCTTGCTCACATGTGCACCCACATCCACTCTCTCCCTCTCAAAAAATTAAAATATATTTCCTATATTAAAAAAATAACACTTCAGAAATAGAAGTCAATAATATATTTTCGTGTGTTCTTTATAATCTATCAAATGTTCACACCACAGGCAATATTGAGTCTGACTGTAATGTACAGTGCTCTGCCTGAGGATGGAAATCTTCAGCTACCTAGGCAGCCTGAAGCCCCATGGCCAATGTTACTCTGTGGGGGCCTGGGAGCGGTGGGAGATACATCTGCCTGCAGACTAATAACCACTTTAAGGAGTGCAGGACAAGATTTAATAAAGGAGAGATCTTCAGACACCTTTATGTGTTTTCCATGGCCAACATGGTAAAACAGTGACTTCCCTTTTCCTTAACATGGGGTAAAACAGGGGCATGTGTCTTCATAAACTATGAAAATGATAAAAAAGGTCATGGGATTCCTGCCAGACAAGGGAGGGGTAGAGATTTTAAGCAATGGATTTATATAATTCTTTCAGAGTACAGATAAATGAACTTTACAAAGACCTTTGACTAACTGCTTAAAAATACCCCTGTGTACCTTGAAGAAGAAAAAATTATTATGTGGCTATGTCATATCATCTCTAGTGGCTGTCCAAAAATGCACAAAAATGAGGAAATACACATTCACCTTCATTATGATGCTGCATAAATTTGGAAAAATACATGAGTAGGCGTAATGTCACTATGCAAAGCCAAAATATCCAAAAGTGTCTACTAAAGGTTAATGTATTACATATATAATAGAAAAATAGAAAATACAGGAAACACACATATTCTCTTTTTTTCTGCCTAATATATAGTTCACTTTCATACTTCTTTGATTTTTTTAAATTTCTGGGGTTTTTTGATATTTAAGACAATAAATCAGATCACTAGAAATAGGAAAGAATAGGAGTATTTTGTTGCTTTCCGGAATGGCAGAAAGAGAACTATTTAATCATTATCAAGTTCCATTAATTAATACGAATATTCATTAATATTAAATGAACATCGTTAATTTAATCCCCTATTTGGGGATCACAATGGGAAAATCATAATTTAGATTAAACTGTTGGTTAGGCTCTTTGATTTTTACATAAGGAAATGGACTTTATGAGTTAGTTGAACGTGGAGTCTAACCATTCTTGACAATCTAGAATTAATTATTCAGTAATGACATGAAAAACATTTTACTCTAATCAAATTATCTTGACGGTACCAAAGAATTGCTTTAAGTAGTGATTTGAGGAACTTGGTTTGGTTAAGCTTCCAACTTCGGCTCAGGTCATGATCTCATGGTTCTTGAGTTTGAGCTCCGCTTAGGGCTCCATGCTGACAGCTCAAAGCCTGGAGCCTGCTTCTGATTCTGTGTCTTCCTAGCTCTCTGCCCCACCCCTACTCATGCTCTGTCTGTCTCTCTGTCAAAAAAAAAAAAAAAAAAAAAAAGTGATTGAGGCCATTTTCTTAGAGCTCCTTGATGTAACTTACTACAAGAAGTAACTTTCTGAAAACTACTTAGTTTTTTACTTTAGATATACATTTCCAGTATCACTTCTGATACTCAATGAACTCAGTATGAGGTCTGTTTAAGAAATGGTTTTCACAGCTAAAGATCAGTATAATAGCATTTCCTTTAAGGTGATAATTATAGTATCTTTGTCCAAATGACATATGTTGTCAACTGTTGACAGTTAACTTGTAAGCAAAGTGTCAGGAGCTCATAGGATATGGAGCATATTAAATAGAAATATAAAAAACAAATTATTTTGCACTGTTATCTAACATAGAGAATGTTTTGCGCTCTCTTTGTGAAAGAAGCATCCTGAAATCTGAAGCTACCTTTTTGCCTGCTAACTTAGAATGATTGAAAGAAAATCTCCTGAATAGTCCAAATAAAGTTGCTCTTGTTAACATAACTTTTTTTTAGGTGGAATCCAGATATTTTAATTTTTTCTCCTTCTCTCTCATGATAACTGTGAAGAGACTGGTCCAGTATAGACAGAGGTCTTTTGATGGGTTAGGGCTAACAGAAATTAGTTTTCACACTTAGCGAAGATAAAATGCAGTTTGCAAGCTGAACTCTACTGGAATGTTGAGGTCAAAAAGCTAACTATTCAGAGTGGAATATTTAAAACTGAGGGTGATTATGTTTTCGCTGTGCAGAAGCTTTTCAACTGATGTGGTCCCACTTGTCTATTTTTTCTTTGGTATCTGTGCTTTCTATGTCATACCCAAGAAATCATTGGCAAAGTTAATGTCAAGAAACTTTTCTGGTCTGTTTTGTTCTAGTGGTTTACATTTTCCTATCTTACATGTGAGTTTTTAATCTGTCTTGAATTGATTTTTACACATAGTATAATACAGGGATCCAATTTCATTTTTTTTCACATGGATATTCAATTTTCCTAATATCATTTGTTGAAAAGACTCTACTTTTGATATTGTATATTCTTGGCATCCTTGTTAAAGATCAGTTGACCATACATGCTTTATGTTTATTAAATTATTATTATTAGGCATATATGCCTAAGTTTACTTCTGGGCCCTCTATTCTGCTCAATTTGTCCATGTGTGTCTTTATGCCAGTGCCCTACTGTTTTAATTACTATAGCTTTATAATACATTTTTAAATCAAGAAGAGTCTTATCTGTAGCATTATTCTTTCTCAAGATCACTTTGCCAATTTTGTGTCTTTTGTTATTCTGTATAAATACTAAGATTTTCCCCAATCTTTCCCTAAAAAAGGTCATCAGGATTTTAATGAGGATAATGCTGAATTTGTAGATTTCTTTTGGTATTAGGGGCATTTTAATAATATTGAGTTTTCTGATTCATGAACATGGGTTGTCTTCCCAATGATATGTGTCTTCTTTCCTTACTTTCAGCAGTGTTTTATTGTGTTCAGGGTACAAATGTTTACCTATATGGTTAAGTTTACTCCTACATATTTTATTATTTTTGATGCTCTTATAAATGGTATTGCTTTCATAATTTCTTTTTGAGTAATTTATTGTTGGTATATAGAAATGAAACTGATTTTGTATGTTGATTTTATATCCTGCAACTTCACTGAATATTAGTTCTAACAGATTTTTTTTTTGAGAGTCTTTAAGGATTACTACGTATAAGAGATTATGTCATCTGCAGTAGACTTAGTTTTACAGCTCTCTGTCTGATTTGGATGCTTTTTATTTCTTTTTCTTCCCTAATTTCTCTGGCTAGAACCTTCAGTACCATGTTGAATAGAAATGGCAAGAGTGGGCACCCTTGTATTGTTCCTGATGTTAGAGAAAAGCTTTCAGTTTTCTTCATTGAGTATGATGTTAGCTGTAGGTTTGTTACATAGGCCTTTTATTACTTGAGGTACATTCCTTTTATACACTATTGTTGAGTGTCTTTATCATAAAAGTATGCTTTATCATAAAAGCATTCTGTCAAATGCTTTTCTGTATCTTTTGAGATAATTATGCGATTTTAAGAAACAATCAATGGAATAAAAGACAACATACAAAATAGGAGAAAATATTTGAAAACCATGTATCTGAAAAGGAGTTAATATCCAAAATATAGGGGCACCTGGGTGGCTCAGTCGGTTAAGCGTCCGACTTCAGCTCAGGTCACAATCTCATGGTCCGTGAGTTCGAGCCCCACGTCGGGCTCTGTGCTGACAGCTCAGAGCCTGGAGCCTGCTTCGGATTCTGTGTCTCCCTCTCTCTCTCTCTTCTCCTCCCCCGTTCATGCTCTCTCTCTCTCTGTCTCAAAAATAAATAAACATTAAAAAAATATCCAAAATATATAAGAAATTCCTGCAACTCAAAAGCAAAAACTCAAATAACCTGATTTTAAAAAAATAGGCAAATGCAGGGGTGCCTGGGTGGCTCAGTTGGTTAAGTGTCCGACTTTGGCTCTGGTCATGATCTCACGGTTCAAGGGTTCGAGCCCCGTGTTGGGCTCTGGGCTGACAGCTCAGGGCCTGAAGCCTGCTTCAGATTCTGTGTCTCCCTCTGTCTGTCCCTCCTCTGCTTGCACTCTGTCTCTCGCATTGTCTTAGGGATAAATAAACACTTAAAAAATAGACAAACATCCTGAAGAGATATTTCCCCAAAGAAAATGTAAAATTGGCCAAGATGTAGATAGAAAGTGTTCATTATCATTAATTGTCAGGGGAAAGGTAAAGCAAAGCTATGAGTTATCACATAACATCTGTTAAGATGGCTATTATTAAAAAAAAGAAAAAAGGTAACAAACGTTGGTGAGGATCTGGAGAAATTGGAACCTTGTGCCCTATGGTTGAGTATGTAAAATAGTGCAGCTGCTGTGGAAACACAGTGGAAAGGATGTGCTTCAAAATATTAAAAATAGAACTATCATATAACCCAACAATTCCACTTCTGGGTATTTATCCAAATGAATTGAAATCAGGATCTTGGAGAAGATATGTGCAGTTCCATGTTCATTGCAACAACATTCACAAAAGCCAACCTATGTAAAAATCCTGTTTTCACTGATGGAAGAAAGGATTGGAAATGTGGTATATTCCTACAATGGTATATTATTAAGCCAAAAAAGAAAAAAAGAAGTAAATAACTGCTGTTTGTGACAGCAGAGATGAACTCAGGGCACATTATGCTAAGCAAAATAAAGTCACTCACAGAAGGACTTTTCCTGCATGATTCTACTTACATATATAAAGTAGTCAAACTTACAGAAATTGTACAGGATGGTTTCCAGGGGCAGAGGACGAAGAGAATGAGGAGTTGTTTTTCAATGTGTATAATTTCAGTCATGTAATATGAATAAGTTCTAGAGATCTATTGTATAAACATATGCCTACTGTTAACAATACTTTACTGTGCTCTTAAACATTTGTCAAAAGGGTAGATCTCATGTTAGGTGATGTTGTTACAAGTAAAAACAAAACAAAATGAAATAAATGAAATTTAAAAATTCAAAGAACAAAGGGACACAAGGAAAAATATGAGAATGATGTGTATATATGTTTATTACCTTGATTGTAGTTATAGTTTCACAATGTGTGCATATATCCTAACTCATCAAATTGTATACATTAAATATGAGCAGTTTTTTGTATATCAATTATACCTCCATACAACTTTTTTTAAAAGTAAAAAAAAAACACTTAGGGAAATGATAACCATGGAGTGACATGATTGTGCCAAACAAGGATTCTGAAGGAGAATCAAATAGTACAAGTTAGTAAGTGAAATTATGGATAAGAATTCTTTGCTTTTGATCGAACAGTGAACACCGTGGCGCCCTATCCTCATCTTATTTTGCTTTAGTCTGAAGTTTGATTTGATTTGGTCAATGCATAAACGTCTTGTTTTAGACATTTGGAGGATGTATTTATTTGTTTCTTAATATCAGTGTCTTTAAGAAGGACATATATTCCCTTTTAACAGAACTGTTAAGCATATTTCATGCACCAAGCAATACCTTCATACACTTAACTGATCTGCATCGATCTTAAAGGATCTGAAAGTTTGTCTAGTGACCCAGACTTAAATTAACATTTTGTGGGGAATCATATAGTCATGATGCTTTAGTAGGAATTAAAGTTTGGATCCCCTAAAACCAGTACTTTTATTTTGTAGGCTCTAAATGATAACAAAGCTTAGTAAATGTTCAGTCTTTCAAATGCTGTGGTCACCTAAGCACCACTTATACTGGTGACATTTACATGTAGCAGCTTCCACTATGGCTTGCTACCCAACATAAGTAGAGATTGTTCCCAGCCAGAGAGGAGCCAAGTCTGCTGTCTGTAGTCTCTGAATATTTTTTAAGTATGCATATTTTATAAAATTATTTGTAATATATCCTATGTTTAATAAATGTATATGCATTAAATTCATACTTAAGGGGCAAGAGAGTATCATGTAGACAATATTCCATTTGGAAAGGAATATTTTTAAACCAACATTATTGTCTTTGAGTCTGCCTACCAATGGGAACTATCATTCCATTTATTCATTTAGTCCATCACTTGCTGGTGACTGATTAGTATTTACTGAGCATCTTGGGTACAACAACATCTGTTAATAGAAGATAGATTGTTGACTAGAATACAAGGAGCTCAAAAGTAGGAGGATGATAGCCATATAAATAAATTAATTAAACCATTTTATAGATATGGATATACATATATATATTTATTTATTTACATTTTTATATAATGTAAACAAATGTATTCAATTTTTTATTAATTCATTATATATATATAAAACTAGAAGCATAGGCAAAATATAAAAAGAGTGTATTAAAGTGGAAACTGTAACAGCAAAGCTTTATGAAAACATAATATCTGAGCTCAGATTACAGCCTACATGAAAGGTCCTTGAGCTGAAAGGAGTAACAAGGGTTCCTCGTTAAGTGGCAAAAATAAATGTATATACAAAGAACATGAAACTTCATAATGCCTTAGAGAAAGTGTTAACAATCTGATAATCCAAGTATATGTGTAAGGATAAGTGGAAGATGGTAAAAAGCAGCAAGATAAGAAGCCAGGATAATAGGCAGAGGCCACATCATAATTACTCCATCCCACATTTCTTCAAATTGGCCATAATTATTTTAGACAATAAAGGCACAATGAACTCTAGTTGCTCAGCCATGTGTCTTTTTAAACAACTACAGGAATAGCTTGACTTTGACCTCTTTGCAGACTCCCAGATTTACCCTGAAACAGGACCTCTAGCCAATATATGGACACAGATTGCATAGTTCAGTCAGAGATTCTTTTTACACATTTTAAATAAAGTAGATTAAAGGATAAAAGAAAGAAAAGAAAAGGGACTGGTAAATGTGGGGTGAAAAAAGCTTTTACTTACACATCCCTATAAGAACAAAATATTTTATATTTCTTGCAGGGTTCACAAAAAGTAATGTAAAGCATTAGGAAAGAATAATTATAAAAAATGGATCCCAAATGTACTATTCTCTTTTGCTTGGTTAGGATGATCCCGTCCAGAATGCCAACCAGGAAGTTGAATTGGGATCAGGACTGGGGTGATGATTGCTTGAGCATTATAGACAAGTGGGGACCTGACACCAATCTGGCTTCTTAGTAAAAATGAAAGCAAGGGAAGAGACACTGCACTAGGTCAAATGCATGTGATTTTGTGCACAGTTGACTAAGTAAAATAATTGGATGCTAAAGATATCAGAAAGGAATTAGAAAATATAATAAGATATAAGATAAGGTAATAGAATTCAGTTTTAGCCTTTGAAAAACACATTTATGCTCTTTTCTGATGCTGGTTGTTACATGGGAAAGATATTTTGAAGATCAGTTCTTGCCAGCTAGATTTAAGAGGCATTGGGGATATACATATTCATTAAATTATGAATTCCATAATCAGGGATTCTGCTGTATTTGTCATTTTAATTATTTTTGTATCATGATGGCTAACATTGCTATTTGCATGTGGTAACAATATATAGTAACTAATTAGCTTATCAGTAAAGCAGTGCACTTTAAGCCTAGAAATATAACTACTAGATTTTCCATCAGATACGAAGTAATTTCTACAAGGTCCAAACAACTTCTAATAGGAGAAAATAGAAAGATACATCCTACCCTGTGGGAGTAATTATTCTCACAATGGTAGTTTTATCACATAAAATGAGTTATTTAAGTGATATATGGCATCTTATATTCCAGAGGAAGTCTTTTCATATGTAGCCACAGATCTACTACTCACCTGCCAAATATGATGTGTCACAAGTATTCATTTTAATTTAAGGGTCTTGGCCTTGAACTAAAATGAATGTTGATTGAGGAATCACTTATAATGGGGCATACATATTAGAGATTTGCCTGAGCACATTTTGAAACTCTGGAAAAATATAAACTATTTCTATTTTCCAGGGTTGTGTCTGACAACATCTCATGGTTGACAGGTCAATCCTAATAAAACTATATATCTGACAATTTAGATGGCAGGCAGAGGATAGAGATCAATCTTCACCTAGAAAAGGTGATGGGATATGTCATAAACTTAAGAGGACACAATTATATTGTGACCTTGTATTTAATAAGTAAATGACCCTTAAATTTTAGTAACTTGAGTCAGTTCCATGATATTAAATATCTTCTTCTATATGTTGAATGAAATTATATGATAATATTAAAATGTACCATGATAAAAAGCCCAGAAAATATGAAAATTATATTTCAAGGACAAAAAAATAGCTAAGGATTATTTATATTATACACGTTATATTTAATATATGCAATTATAAAGGAATCTCAGGGAATTCTTATATCTCTTAAAACTTCTTAAACACTCAACAAATTAAGTGGTTATACCTACATAAAATTACAATTAAAACCGTTTATGATGGAATTAAAATAACAATTTAAGTAGGCTGTTTCGTTATTGTTGCATTGTTTTCAGGGAAGCCACCTTTCACTGACCTCTTATTTTTTTTTTTATTTTTATTTTTAAAAAAAATTTTTTTTCAACGTTTATTTATTTTTGGGACAGAGAGAGACAGAGCATGAACGGGGGAGGGGCAGAGAGAGGGAGACACAGAATCGGAAACAGGCTCCAGGCTCTGAGCCATCAGCCCAGAGCCCGAGGCGGGGCTCGAACTCCCGGACTGCGAGATCGTAACCTGGCTGAAGTCGGACGCTTAACCGACTGCGCCACCCAGGCGCCCCTGACCTCTTATTTTTAAATGTAGCTCAACTAATTATTCCCTGGTAATAGTAGAAAATAGCTGATGCCTTTCCATATCAACATTAATGCTTTGTTTGCATTTGCTCCTGTCAGATGTCATTAAAAGAGTGATGCTGGGGCGCCTGGGTGGCGCAGTCGGTTAAGCGTCCGACTTCAGCCAGGTCACGATCTCGCAGTCCGGGAGTTCGAGCCCCGCGTCAGGCTCTGGGCTGATGGCTCAGAGCCTGGAGCCTGTTTCGGATTCTGTGTCTCCCTCTCTCTCTGCCCCTCCCCCGTTCATGCTCTGTCTCTCTCTGTCCCAAAAATAAATAAACAAAAAAAAAAAAAAAAAAAAAAGAGTGATGCTAATAATCAAGTGATCATATCTTGCCATCTGCATTGCCTCATAGAATTAGTCAAGCTTTGCAGTAGTATCTTCCATTTGAAAAACAGAGAAAGCTTATACAAAAAATAGGGAATCATAAAAAGATGTTTTAATTATTTATAAATGCACAATGTTTGCTATGTTTGTAAATATTAATTAGAAAATGATTGTTTCAAATTTCTATTTATACAATGTTGTTCAAACAATCCTTTTTTTCTTAAAAAAAATTTTTTTAGGAGTGCCTCGTGGCTCAGTGGGTTAAGCATCAGATTTCGGTTCTTAATTTCAGCTCAGGTCATTATTTTATGGTTCATAAGATTGAGCCCCATGTCAGGCTGTGCACTGATAGCATGGAGCCTGCTTTGAATTCTCTCTCTCTCTCTGTCTCTCTCTCTCTGTCTCTGTCTCCCTCTCTCTCTCTGTCTCTCTGCCCTTCCACTGTGCATGTGTACTCTCTCTTGCTCTCTCTCTCTCAAAATAAATAAATGAACATTTAAAATAAATAAAGTTTAAGTAATCTCTAACCCAACATGGGGCCTGAACTCATTACCCTGAGATCAAAAGTCACATGCTGTACTGACTGTGCCAGATAGGTACTCCCTTTCTTTTTTCCTTCCTAAGAAAAGATATTATGAGTAACAATAATATGATTTAGATTTAAATATGTTAAATTTGTTAGATTTAAATATGTTACTCCAATGTTTATGGGAATTTATATTATTTAATTTTTTTCAATGATTGTATAATATGAAGATAAAATCAAATTTACATTTCAGGAAAGGTTTTCCATTCCAATAATGACAGATAACAAGTATCACCTTTTAGAGAAAAAGAAGTAATAATTAAAAAAAAAAAACTACTTGAAAACTCTCCAGTTCAACTCCAAACTGGCAGAATCTAGAAGAGCTGAGAAGTACCTCACTCTTTTCTCACCTGTTTGAGAAACATCAGCGATGCCTGTGTGAAAAGAAATAACATTCATTCACCTATAATGTAACCAGTCAGATCTCTTCAAAACTTTACATTTTTATCTTAAAATAGCCTTTTAAAGTGTTTTTCCTCAATTCAATCTACTTCAGATCAGTTTTCTTCATGTTCAATCAGTACTCAAGAAGGTTAATTCCTATTCATTCTCTAGAAACATTTTAAAGTAGTCGCATGAAGACAAAAGAGGTTGAAATAAAAACTGTATGCTATATGGGTATTTTGCTGCACTCCCAGCTAGGTAGAAGAATTGATTGATTTTGGTTTTGTGACAGAATCTGAAAACCATGGAGTAGTACTTGTCACTAGGCATTAATACCAAAGAAAGATAGCTGTGGGAAGTATCATTTAGCTAAAATGAGAGAATCTGATCAAATTTAATTTTCTTTTCTTTTTTTTGTAAGGAATTATTTACATATTTATTTATTATTATTATTTTTAATAAATTTATTGTCAAGTTAGTTAACACAAGTTAATACACATTGTGCTCTTGGCTTCAGGAGTAGATTCCCATGATTCATCACTTACATACAACACACAGTGCTCACGACAACAAGTGCTACAGATTTAATTTTCTATCCCTGAGAAGTTACAGAGTGCAATATTGAAATTACTTTATTGGTTTGTTTCTGCCTGCCCCCCCCCCCAAATGAGCTCTATGGCTAAGAGAAGGAAAATAAATACTTGTTTACTAACCCTGACCTCTTAGATTCCAGTAGAACCCAAGGGGAAAACAAGTGAAGGTTTTAGGAATAAAAAAATTTAAATATCAATAACTACCAAAGTTAATTTTAGACATTTCAGGTAAAGCATAGTTATGCCACCCATGATCAAAAAAATTTCAAAGGGTTATGGATTTAGTTGTGTTTGATTCTGAAAGCTGAAGTACTCACACTATGATTAAGAAGTTCTAGTGGAGGAAAAGTGGATCCATACTAATAGTGGTCATATCATGAGAGAATGTGGGACTAAAAAAATGAGGTAACTATGATTAGCTTAGAATACTCAAGTCAAGAAAGAATGAACTATAATGAAACACTACAGTATAGGCACATCTACCATGTTTAATGTTGCATGAAAAAACAATTTACGTGAATATTAAAAAGCTTATACAAAGTTTAGAACAACTGAAGCTAAACATTATATTGTGTGAGGATGCGTGCATGGGTGATAAATGTATATAATATAAAAGAAGGTAATGACAAAAGAAAATTCAATATCATGGCTTCCTCCTGAGTCAGGAGAAAGGACTAAATGAAGTACATCCCATAATTAAATACCAGGGTTTTGATGATATAATTTTTAAGCTGAGCCATGGTGTCATGACTGGTGGTTTCATGTCTTCATTTGATTATTATGCTTCATAGTATTTATATACATACATGTATAAGTATGCATATTTTACAATGTAAATATTTTTAGTGCAGTTCATTTATAATGTATAAGGCTTTTATGATCTGGTTGGCAATGAGAATAGTGAAAATATTCAGATGGTTAAGGTTAAGGTTATTCAGATGGTTAATTGTAAAATTTATATGGACAATGTATAAAGACAATCAGACAGTGAAAAATAGATTGGTGTGCAGTTGTACATTTAATTTTTGAAAAGAGCATAGAAGACAATTTAGACATGAATTTTATGCAAATAATATTTCTGATGGCAGTTGTCTCTTTCTTGTTGTCATGAATGCATAGAATGTTTCATCTTTCCTGACATTCTAATTCAGTAAGAGAAGAGATGTAAATTCTATTCTCCAACTTTACAAATTTTAAGTTTTAATGCTTAGCAAGGCTAACTCTAGTTCAATCTCTGGTAAATACTCTTTTACTTAGAAATCCTAAAATAGCTTTGATTATATGTTAGAGAAAACATATCTTTCAAAAAATAAAACTAATAAAGAACACTATTCAAATAAACTTTCATTCATTTAATTTCCTTTTCCATCTCACTTTTTAATGAATATCAAAAGCAATAATTACTTTAATAATGATTTCGATAGATCACTTTAAAATCTTTATTTCATTTTGGCTTTTGATTTGTACAGTAGTTTTTATCGATTGTAATTGAATTAGAGAAATAAAATTAAAGGAGGAAATTTGCTTAGCCATTGATATTGTATTATGACATTGTTGTTATTTTTATTTAATATCATACCATTTACTCAGTGAAAAATGATAAGGTTCAATCCCTTTGCCTGGGATTGTAACAAAACTAGAACTAGGACAGAAAACTATTATGCTGCTTATAGGTTGATTAAAAGCCCTAGGCACAGGACAAATTAGTTTAAATTATGTTAGATTCCTGATAATCTGGGAGCACAGAAAGTATTCTATATTAATGGGCTAAATGGGTGATTAGTGTTAAGGAGGGCACTGTGATGAGCACTGGGTGTTATATGTAAGGGATGAATCACTCAACTCTATACCTGAAACCAATTTTACCATGCATGTTAACTAATTAGAATTTAAATAAAATCTTGAAAGGAAAAAAAAAATTTGAAAATATTTTCATCTGCATTTGAAGACAAATGTCCACTGTATATTAATGGATGACCCCAAAAGACTTCTGAATCTATAGAACTAAAAAGAGGCCAAATATCAAAGAGATATCAAATAAGATGGCAGTTCTCTGCAATTGCTGACAATGACTTCCAAATCCTTTCAGCTCTGAAGCTTAGAGATCAAAGAGCATCATAAAGGCTCCTGACATGTAAGTGTGATCTCTTTAAACATTATACTAAGCCAGTCAAGAAATATGTGTTGCAGTAATCTGTGTCCTTATAGTCAATGTTTTTAGTAGGTGTACCTGTTTATTTAAGCTGCATCACTGAATAGTTTTCAAGTAGTCACATCACTAATTAACTTATTTATATTGTATTTTCTCAAGAAAAAAAATTCCAGGATAGTTTTCAAGCATCTTATATGTAAAATCACTTTCACACCTTTTTGTCCTTTGATCACATTTTGGTAAATGTAATCTAGGGTAACACTATTTATTACTAATGATTTTAGTGTTGTATAGGTGTTAAATAATATTTTTATATAAATTGTTTTTACTTCCAACTTCACAAATGCAATTATAATTATCAGCTACTACTGAAAATAAAATAAAATACCATTTACATAATGTACTAAGGACAAAAGTACTTAAAGAATATTAGAGTACCTAGTTTAGGCTAAACACATTTTGAAAAGCTTTAGAGAGTAAGCAGGAATCAATGCATTTATGTATACGTATAATTAGAAAATAGATAAAGCAGGCAAGAAAAAAAAAGAGAGGAGAAAGAAATAGAAAAAAAAAAGAGATGGAGTTATTACAGAAACTGATCAAACAGGTGTCCTTATTTGTATTTATAATTCTGCAGTTGTACACTCTTCCCAATTTACTTTTTCATTTTGACATTTGCCATATATGTAAAATAAGATTTTTTTAAAGATTTTATTTTTAAGCAATCTCTACACCCAATGTGGGATTTGAATTTACAACCCCAAGATCAAGAGTTGTCTGCTCTGACTAAACAAAAAAAAAAAACCCAACCAAACAAACAACGTTTGTTTGGGAGGGAGCCAAAACATAGGAGACTCTTAAAAACTGAGAACAAACTGAGGGTTAATGGGGGATGGGAGGGAGGGGAGGGTGGGTGAGGGGTACTGAGGAGGGCACCTGTTGGGATGAGCACTGGGCGTTGTATGGAAAGCAATTTGACAATAAATTTCATATTAAAAATAAATAAAAAATAAATAAATTGAATGTTTAGGGAATTTCAAAGTGTTGGTTTATACATATTAAATATTATTAGTTATAAAACATGTTGAATGTTATTAAACATTAAAAAGTTGACTTTCATAGATAGTATTCAAATATATGACTACACTACTTATTTAGTCATTTGTTACTGTGTATATATAATTCCCAAGGGCCAACAATGGGACAATTTGAGTAATAAAATAAATAATGATAATACTGAATTATAACTCAGAGAATGAAAGAAATCTATGAGTTTATTTTTTTAAATTATTTTTTAGTGTTTATTTATTTTTGACAGAGAGAGAGACAGAGCATGAGCGGGGGAGGGGCAGAGAGAGAGGGAGACACAGAATCCAAAGCAGGCTCCAGGCTCCAAGCTGTCAGCACAGAGCCCGACGTGGGGCTCTATCTCAGGAACCTCGAGATCATGACTGAGCCGAAGTCAGATGCTTAACCGACTGAGTCACCCAGGCACCCCTTCTGTGAGTTTATATTGAGGAAATAAATGTACAGTAAAATTATTGGGCAAAAGTTTGAGGAAAAATAGAATAATAACATAGTCTCAAATTACCTCCCTTCAAGATGATTATTTATCAAAAAAGAAAAAAAGAATACATTTAATGTGACAAAGTCTTACAGAAGTCATCTTCACCAGTTGAACAAGGTGAATGACACCAATAATAAAAAATGCCAGCATCATGTATTCTCTGACAGGATACATTGAGAAGGAACATAACTTCTGTGGTATTCTTGCCAAAATCACATAACCTCATTAATTTAATTATGAGAAAACATCAGATAAACCCAAATTAAGGGTCATTTTACAAAATAAATAATTAAACAGTGTTCTTCAAGGTAATGAAATACAAGGAATAACTGAGGACTGGCACAGATTAGAAGAGACTAAGGAAACACCACAATTGAATACAATATGGAAGCCTAGGTTGGATCCTGGAGGAAAAATAAAAGTTTAGTTTCATTAATAGTATGATGCCAATATTTGCTTTATTTTGAAAACTGTAGTACGGTTATGGAAAAAGTTAATGTTAAGGTAAGACATATATAGGAATTATTTCCACTATTTGGCAAAAGTTTTGTAAGCCTAAATATAGAGGTAGATAGATAGATAGATAGATGTAGTAATTGCATCTAATTATATATTCTCTCCTGAGAGGGAGAGGGGGGAGAATATATAATTAAATGTACTTTCAATAAATAATATTTAATATATATCATATGTCACCAAAATGAACATCTGTATACAAAGCTAATCAATGTCTATTGGAAGTTCAATGAAAATGAATTGAAATTAAATAAAATTTAAAATTCATTTTTCAATCACACAAGCCATATTTCACCTGCTCAGTAGCTTAATACAGCCAGTGATTGTCATTTTGGATATCACAGATTATGTGATAATTCCATCAATGAAACACATTCTATTAGAGCTACTCTGAAGTCTAAGAGCTTGTATAGGCTTCTGCATTATCTACAAGTGAATTAAATGATTAAAGCAATTTCATAGAGTATCAAGATTCTGAATATAGCAATTTTTAATCTTTTATTTACCTATGAGCCCTCATGAAACATTGACTGGAGTAAAATTATCTCCCCTGATATTTAAATAGCAGGCCATGTCTACTTTAACACCATTATATACGTGACATTTACACGGACTTTGGCTATTGCAAAATAATTTTTAAATTAACTAGAAAACTACATGTTCTAAGTCAAGTTGAAGGAGAGCAGCATACACTTAACAGAAGTATGTTTGTATATGTGAGGGTGTGTAAGGCTTAAAGTTGAGTGGTAATAGGACTATTTAAATAATATAACTGACACAGAAGGAAGGGGGTTAATCAGTGGTGCTTGCTCTAGTTCCTTTCACTTGCTTTTTACCAGGTGAAGCGCTTGGATGTGCTTAATGATGAATGTGGTTTTAATAGCTGCCTATATAATATATTGGCTATATTAAGCCATTTAAAGACCCCATCTTATTCAGAAGTATAGTCACAAAATGGGTTTCAAGTATTTTCTGAACAGGATAAATGTAAAACAACCGTAACAACCCTATTTTGTGATGACGCCTCAGAATGTGTATCATCTGCTTCCTCCAGACACATCCACAATGACTGCGTAAAATCCACACTGATCTCATTCTTTCAAGGCTATTGCTTCAGAAGAAGGAGCTGTCAACTCCTTGTTTTCTCTTTCAAGGAATCACTTACAGGATTGACACATAACTATTATCAGTTCAATTGGTTTTCTTTTGTTTGGGCAACTAAGTTAGTGGAAACTAATGAATTTAAAAAGGAAAAGTACAGACAAGTATTGACCAGTAAAGACAGCATTTCTGTTCACTCAAAATCACGAACTTTTAAATACTTTTTTTAGATTTCTACCCTATTCTCTCATTAGGGGATGAGACATAATTTATGTAGGAAATTCTCCAGAAATAGGTTAACAGTTAGCTCTTATTTCTTCATCCTCTAAAATGAGATAATCACTAACAGAAAATTTAAAATCCCACATATGCCAGCTAATTATATGTGCACTTTGTCAAATGAATGAATGAGAGCATACTGCTTCTAATTAGCACCAGATGAATAAAGATGTGTTTAAAATAAATATGTCTATATGCATTTTGCAAGAAAGGTAATTATTTTCTAGTTTTATTCATTTGTATATAAGAGGAACCCAAACATTTTTTACTAGAACTGTAAGGACATTTCATGTATGTAAAAATATATTCCATTCGATTGTGTCAGTAATGTCTTGTTTACTCACAGGACTTAATTAGCTGGTGAGTCAGACAGTCAATATTTAAATATTTATATAAAACTAGATGGAAATGATCTGTGCTTCATTTGACAGCCACATTTTAATTATTCAGAATATACCAGCTAGGTATTTATTTTATTTTGGTTGAAATTATTTATTGTTCCCCTTCAGCATATAATCTAATCATTATATCTTTTTCCCATTTCTGATTACTTAAGAGGAGATAGAGTATAAACTCTTACATATTCCAGTCACAATTCTTTGCTGACACGATCCATTTATGTTCAATAATTCACCTCTCTTGTGTCACTCAGACCAACTTGGTATTCATATCTCTGTGTTACTTGACATTCATCAGGGTCTTGTTCTCTTCTTGGTCAGAGATTGAGAAAAGAAAAATAGTCGTAAATACATGAGGCTCTGGCATGAATACACAAAGAACACTATTCTTGGTAAAAATGCTCTGTGTCGGAATCATCAGATACAAGGCTCTCATACAAAGCATGCAGAGAGAGTGAGCGAGCCAGCAAGCAAAAGATTGAAACTGAGCAATTCAGGGGTGAAAAATCGACCATCTGAAGTGGCCTAAGCTAGGGACCAGTGACAAATGTGGCTCTGTGAAAGTGCTGTGTAACGAAGGGGCCATTGTCCTTACTGTTTTCCTACCACAAGTCCTTCATCGCTTCTCACTCTCAGAGAGAAAAGGGAACACAGATTCTCTGTCCTGTACAAAGAGCCTCACATTTTCCTCCTTGGCCTAAGCTAAGACCACAGTGAACCAGGCAGTAGATAGATACCTTTCATGACTTTTATCCTCATTTTCAGATGACATTTTTAAAAGGACAATTAGGCTATCACAAGGTTGGAAAAGGAATATTATCTGTCAATTAACAATTATATATTCTAATAAAGAAAATTATCTCTAATAAGGAAAAGGTAGAACTGGGAAGATAACATTTAAAGGATCCTTATCATCAATAATACAAATGAAAACAATATCATCCATTAAAAATTGTTTAGCCTTGTGAACCAGTTACTGAGATAAGAACTTTCATTATTTCATTAAATCTTCAAGACACCCTTATAAATACGATATCATCATTATTATTATATGCTTTGGAGATAAGGAAACTGAAGCTCAAAGTAACATAGCTAATAAGTGATAAAGGGAGCTTTCAGTATATTTCTATTTGATCTCAGAACCCAATTTAATAATCTGATTGTTCCACTGCTTTAATGGTCTTTTAAAATGGTATCACTATTATTGTTTCCTCTCATAAGAACATAATAAAAATGAAAAGAATCATCAGAACAAATTTCAAATCATGAATTACCTGAAAACAATGTATTTCATGCAATTAATGAAGCTTCAAAGTGTAATATATTCCATAATACATTATTCTGGTAATATTTCAATAGTGGACTGTTTGAGCCAAATCCAACATAACTCACTAAGACCATTATAAATAAGGCAAATTAATAAAATGGGGATCTCACTGATAAGACACACCTCACTACATTGTGATGTTTTTGTTGAATGAACATTTTTATTTGGGAGAGGAAAAGCCTAATATAGAAAAAGCATGGCATACTTGGCATACTTGTTTGTGAAATATATTTGTGACAACTAGTTTTATCTTTTTTTATTTTTATATTGTTTAAATTAAAAAAAATTAACATTTATTTTATTTTTGAGAGACAGAGAAAGACAGAAGTAGGACACTTAACCAACTGAGCCACTCATGCACCCCCGAATTGCATTTTTAAATGCTACATACCAAAATTCCAAAAAGGAATTTTAAATGTTATTTTCAAAATGTTGTTACCTATTTTTCATATATATCTTACCTTCCTAAGATGAATTAGTTTTTAACAGTCTGAATTTTCAAAATTATATTGGTCACCTAAATTTTCCTATCTTTGGATTATGTTATATTTAATTTCTCAGTGTAGACATTGGCGTTATTTAACCTACTCTTTGGATCAGTTAAATTGTCATGACTTTCAGTTAAGTTTGTTTTATGAGATACACGAGTACATAGTGTAAACACATCCACTGCCCTATCTTTAGCAATACAAAACACACACACACCCACATCCACCCAAACACAGGGAGAAAGAGAGAGAGAGAGGGATAGAGAAAGAGGGAGAGAGAAATGTCTATTAATAGTAATTCAGATATAAAACAGGAAAAAAGATTGAGAATCTTTTTTTATTTACCATGGAATATGCTTAAGGGAAGTGAAAGCTGATCAAAGAGTAAAGGGTAAATTGCATCCAAAAAGGAAGGAGTCAATTCAGAAAAATTCAAATCATATATTAAATTACTGTGGTAGCCTAGTAGAAAAAAGAGACTAATATTTTCCATTAAAATGTAGAAAATATATTCATATATTACTGAATTTCATATCAAGTTGTTATGAGGGTGCCAGAACGCCCTTCCTATTAGATAGCTATCTATGCTCCCAAAATATTCCTAATGTTTAGTTCCAATTTTCTGGATAAGAAGAGAATCAGAAGACCCTTATGGATTTCTCAAAATGTAATTTACTAAAATCAGTTATATTTTAGTATTTCTAAATGGTCATATTTCAAAAAAAGGGGGGGGAATGAGGGAAAGGAAGGAAGGAAGGAAGGAAGGAAGGAAGGAAGGAAGATAGCATTCAAATAGAGCTACAATTGTCTATCCCTCAGTTATTCAAACCTGTGGAATTAAATGGCCAGGTGATTCTCAAAAGCCTAATATGGATTGTGATTCATAAAAATGTGTACACATGAACAGTAGATTTAATGCCTTGTAGAAAATAATTTACTATAAAGAGACTTTCCTTGATTGTTTAAACCCTCAATGTTACAGCTAATGTATTAAATAAAGGCTTACATAATATAATAAATTAATGTGAGCAAGCTTTAAGGAAATAAAGGGATAAGGAAACAAAATAAACCACCTAGACTACATTGCAAAATTGTTTATTAAGTCAATTAGTTATACACACATAAAATATTGATTTGTTTTGAGGTATTTGCTCATTTTTTTGTTTTAGATAATTGCTTAGATAATTGGACTACATGGTTTATATATTCAGGAAAATCCATACTCTACTGAGATGTATACTTGTTAGGATGAAGTGGTTGACTTAATCTTACATTATGTCCCTAACACCTAATTTCCTTAAAAATTAAATTTTACAGTGATTTTTTTTTTTTTTTTTGAGACAGAGAGAGACAGAGCATGAACGGGGGAGGGGCAGAGAGAGAGGGAGACACAGAATCGGAAGCAGGCTCCAGGCTCTGAGCCATCAGCCCAGAACCCGACGCGGGGCTCGAACTCACTGACCGCGAGATCGTGACCTGAGCTGAAGTCGGACGCTTAACCGACTGAGCCACCCAGGCGCCCCTACAGTGATTTTTAAAATGATCATTGTGGCAGAAGACCTTTACATATTTTAAATGTTTATTTATTTATTTTGAGAGAGAGAGAGAATGAACAAGTGGGGGAGGGGCAGAGAGAGAGAGAGAGAGAGAGAGAGAGAGAGAATCTAAAACAGGCTCCAATGTGGGGCTTAAACCCACGAATTGTGAGATCATGACCTGAGCCAAAATCCAGAGTCGGATACTTAGCTGAATGAGCCACCCAGGCACCCCAGCTTTTACATAATTTTATTTGAAACTTGACTTTAATATATTTTAATGCACTGTGGGTTTTTTTGTTTATTATAAAGCCCGTTCAGCATTAAAATTCTCCTTTATCTTTATTGTTTACTTTATTTGTGAGGATGTTGGAATTTTGAGATAAAATAGCTGGAATTAAGCAATGCAGTAAGAGCATTTTCTTTCAAAGGGAATGCCTGCATCTTCTGCAAGATAATAAGTTCAGTGGCAGAGACTATTGATTATCTAATTGTGATACCTTTTAATTAAATTCTGTATTCAAATACCTCAAAGGGAATGTGATTACTTGTGAAGTAATGCATTCTCCGTGTTCCTAATAAAACTGTGCCTAATGCTTTAATTCTATAGTCTGAATGGTACTCCTAGATATAGATTCAATACCTTCACAAAAAATACTGGTTTATATCTTCACATTTGACAGCTTAACACATTTTCCAAATGGTCCCAAACCTTTCTTTACCATTTAGGATCTTAAAAAAAATAGTGCAGCTTTAATTTCATTTAGATCTTACCATGTGCCTAATAGACACCTTCTTCAACTGTCATTTTCTCAATGAAAACTATTTTGCCACCCCTACGCAAAACCCAGTTCCACCCAGACTAAAATCCCAGTTTTTCTGTTCTACATATTCCAATGACTGTTAAAGCATCTTAAATTTTGTATATATTTTTCTATATTTGGCAAGTACTTTTATGTATGTTTTGTTCTTTTATGTATGCTAAGCCTATGGAATGTGCCTAGAATACAGCGAATAATTAATATTCATTGAATGATTTGTATTTATATAAATATATTTAAGCTGGTATTAATTTTGGAGTTGGGCATGAATTTAAGAATATAATATTTAAGGTGATGCTATATTCTTTCCAGATAATGATAGTACATAAGTTTCATAATGGCAGGAGAGAAGGTTACAATTTTAAAGAAGATATCACTCAAGTTAGTGATTCAATGTTCTCAAATTTAGGAACACTTCTTCCTCTGAGACTGTTGTTTCATTCTAGGATTGTGTGTCTTCTAAACTGTCAACCACACAGTGGTAAGGAGCCCTATCAAAACAAGGACCTCCTAAATTGGTTGTAGTATTAACATATTATCTATTCACTTTATGTTCTTAAATATTTGAGTTGAAGAAGCTATATCATAGACTATTACAAATACATTGATTATCAGAAAAATATATTTATTTAATGTTCTAAATAAAATAAAGCTACTTGCATGTGTTGATTTTATTGTATAGCAAGTTTCTTGTCAACATTCTTTGGTTTGATTATTTCTGATCTGAAAATATCACAGTATCTGCCCTCTATCTCCTACTTATACTTCAGTTATAAAAGTAAAATTTCATTTTATCTTGCAGAAACAATCATCTATCATCTATCTATCTATCTATCTATCTATCTATCTATTTCTCTTTCGTCTATCTATCATCATCTATCATCTTTTCTCAGAACTTAGAATCCATGTTATCCTTCCGTGTTCTTATTATAAGGGGCAGGGAAGAGAGATAGACCACAAGTCCACTTCATTCCATCCCCAATATGTGGTTGTAGTAGCAATCATAAAAACATTATTTACATCATATAGTCTCTTGACCATATTTGAAAGTCACTAAGTTATTAGCATTTCAACACTCAATTTAAAAAATAGTACACACACACACACACACACACACATCAGGCTTGAGTTTAAAGAAATCAACAAATGGGAATACCTATTGCATTAAATGAGACATCACAATAAAATGGGGAAGATTAAAAGAACTTTAAAAGTCTTCTTACAACGACCTTACAAAATACTTGGTGAAAATACAGTGTAAACATCCAGAGAGTTTTAGAATACTACAAATGCCACTCAGTGGCCATATTAGTTTGCTAGGACTGCCCACGAAAGCACCACACACTGGGTGGCTTAAAACAATAGAGATTTATTCTTGCACATTTTGGAGGCTAGACATCTTGAAGTTATTAGAAGGGCCATAATTTTTTTAAAAGATCTAGGGGATAGGGCGCCTGGATGGTTCAGTCAGTTAAGCGTCCGACATCAGCTCAGGTCATGATCTCATAGTGGGTTTGAGCCCTGCATCGGGCTCTGTGCTGACAGCTCAGAGCCTGGAACGTGCTTGGGTTCTCCCTCTCTCAATGCCTCTCTCTCTCTCTCTCAAAAATGAATCAACATTAAAAAATTTAAAAAAAAAGAGCTCTAGGGGAGGAATCAAATCCTTTCTTACCACTTTCAGCTTCTGGTAGTTGCCAGCAAAACTTGTCATTCCTTGGTTTGTAGATATGTAACTCAAGTCTGCTGATCTTCACTCAGCTTTCTCATCTGTGTGTCTGTGTCCAGATTTCACTTTATTTTTAAGAATAATAATCAATGGAGTAGGGCTTCCCCTAAGTTAGTATGACCTCATCTTGAATTGATTATACCTACAAAGATCCTTTTACCAAATAAGGTCACCATCGCAGGTTCCTGGAATTAGAACTTGTACATATTTTGGGCAAGGGACATAATTCAATGCATAACCGTGGTCTATATAAATCAGTGTCAGTAATTTCTTCTGTGAGAGAATTTAAAAATATTAGTATTTTAGGCCTAATATTTCAGACTTTTTAATCTCCTGTCCAGTGCCCACTCTCTGTTTTTGAAGATTGGTCGGAATGGGGACTAAAATGAGAGGGGTTGGGGACAAGAGGAATTAGACATTCAGGCTGAAGTTTGATACTATTGCTGGAATGTCAGGGTTAAAGTTAGGTAGTTGTTATCCAGAGAGCATACAAAATAACTAAATTCAAAATTTTATTTAAAGCCATGACCAAGGAAAATTGGTAATGTTCAAAATCAGTCTTTGTAGTTGTCCAATTATACAGTGGAAATGGGAAATAAGTGAGAGAATGGGTATATTTTAAGAAATGGTGTACTTGTGTTAATTAAGTGGCTTTGTTTGTGACCTGAACTGTCAGCCTCTTGCTTTTAGCAGATACTGTCATGTACATGTGTTGGATATCATGGTCCTTTATTTAGATGGATCAGACTGCTCTCAAATTACATCTTTAATTTGTGAATATTTTTACCTAAATGAGCACACTGGTACCTAAATACCAACATATCAAAATGAAAGTCACAACTATGACTCAAACCTGAAGGCCTTTGTTAAATGACTTTACATTTTTCAGTTAAAAATACAACCACACTTTTTTTTTTACACTCTCTTCTAATCCTTTATCAATTATTTAATTATTTGTTTCCCTGTATGCCCTTTCTTTCTTTTCTCCTTCCCCATTGTCACTCTCCTAAATCAGCTTTTCCGTACCTGTCACTTTGACTCTTGTAAAGGCTTGATTATTGTCCTGCTGACACCAGTTGTTTTCTTCTGCTCTGATTCATCCTTTAGAGTTCCACTTAAAGATTGATCTCCTTAAAATAGATCTTTGATCAAGATCCCCCGATCCAATTAAGGATCAAAACAAAAACAAAAACAAAACTCTCTCTAGTGTTTCAAAATATGATTCAAACTACTTTCCATTCATAGAATCCACTCACTATTTCTAACCTTTGAGACAGTAAACATGGTTCATGCCTTCCTTTCCTTATGCATTTTCTTAAAATTACCTCTGTTTGAAATAATGTGTCTTCTACATTTACATTTATCAAAATTATTCCTGTCTTCTGGGGTTTGGCCAAAGAATAATAATGTCTTCTAGCTCACTTAAATGCAGAGGAAAATTCCATCAGGACCACCCATGTATTAATTTATCCTTTTAAATCAATCCAATTTATTCCTGCTACAGAAGTCAATCTGTGGTACTCTGCAAGTGTCATTTCACATGCAAGCTACATAGACAGGGCTCTTTGGTCATGAACTAATCTAAGGTTTGTGAAATCCTGTATATAACTCAATTTCCACTATTAGGTTTAATACAATGGTTTTTTCAAAGCATGTTTGCTATGCATGGAAATTATGTCTCCTCACTGTTAAATATGATGAAATTCCTCATGCTTAACCTGACAGAGTTAGTTCTCAGACAAAAAGGTGAGACACACTTCTTGATTTTACACCTTGAAATTAATGTGTCAAGATTTAGTTAGTATTTGGCAAGTCATTCTCACATTTATGGAAGACATCCGTCTACCTATGTAATGATAATGGCAAGTGATAGAAGATAGTTTAGTGAGGGAGCATGAATTTCAAAGTAATATTCTTTCTGGAGTAATGGGAGCTATTAAAATTTAGAAGAGGATGGAACAATTTGAAATGATATTTGAAAGCAAGGAATCGCTGACCACACTTTTTCATCTTAAGAAAGATTAAAATGTAAGTGAATAAATAGGACTTACTTGACTGGTTGAGGGAAAGCCTAAGATGTAGACTGATTCTTCCTTGAAAAAGTTCACGGGCTTAGAGTTGCAGGAGTATAGGTAAAAGGCTGCAGATTGAATGGGCTGGTAGATTTGGTTGCAAATGAAGACCTACAGATTTTTGAAATGAGGATTTTGATAAGGAATGATTATTATGGAAGTTTTGTCATATGATAATTAAGGAAAATAGGGACTGTGTCCACAGTAAAATTATTAGATTCCTAAGGTAGCATCATGGGCAGTATAACAGAAGTGAGTTTTCTGGGAACTGAGAGGACACCTTTTAATCAGTGATAGAGAAGACACCCAAGGATCAGCCATTGGAGGGTGTGTGCACCTCACATCCTTTCAAATAACCCTCAATATTCATTTTGTATCACAATGTTTAACATGGTCACCACTGAAAAAAGATGTTTAGCATTTGTTTCATCGAGCGCTTGTACCCTCACCCTTCCTCAAACCTGGTAACCTGGCACTACAGAAATCAGCAGAAGATGTTATGACTTGAAGGGAATAAAAAGGAGCAAAATGCAGCCATAATGTACATAAATAATAAAGAAATCAAATTGGATGAATCCAAATTGATAAAATATGTGTTTTAAAGAGTAGTTTTCAAGTAGAAGACCTAGAAAATATGTCCTTTAAAAAAAACAGCTCTTTTCAGCATCTTTTTTATCCTCCAAAACATCACTGCCTTCTACTACTATGAGTAAAATTTTTAGCTAACATGTTTTATATGGATACAGTCACAAAGAGGACAAAGTAGCAACCATGTCATCAGTGTCACTAATTCAATTGCACAAGACTCGGAAATAATTCCTCAACTAAAACTCAATCTCAATTTTAATTTATTTAAAAATTGTTTCAATAACAGAGAAAATATTCTGTGGGATAAGCCAAAAGGAGAGAAAGTTAGAAGAATACCAAGACAGGAACCCATGGGGGAGGGGAAGGAAAAAAAAATAGGTTAGAATGGGAGAGAGCCAAAGCATAAGAGACTGTTAAAAACTGAGAACAAACTGAGGGTTGATGGGGGTGGGAGGGAGGAGAGGGTGGGTGATGGGTATTGAGGAGGACACCTTTTGGAATGAGCACTGGGTGTTGTATGGAAACCAATTTGTCAATAAATTTCATAAAAAAAAAAAAAAGAAGAAGAATACCAAGAAAGTTTAAAATCTTTACTTTCTGATAACTCTTTACTTTCTAATAACAAAACCCAAAACAAGGTACCCTGGATTGTTAGCTGACCCTTTCCAAAGCACACCAAACCAATCTGTTGATCAGTGAAAGTTTCTATTTATTTATTTATTTATTTATTTATTTATTTATTTATTTATTTATAAAGTTTATATATTTCAAGAGAGAGAGGGAGGGAGAGTGTGCATATTTATTTATTTATTTATAAAGTTTATTTCGAGAGAGAGAGGGAGGGAGAGTGTGCATATTTATTTATTTATAAAGTTTATTTATTTATTTCGAGAGAGAGGGAGGGAGAGTGTGCATATTTATTTATTTATTTATAAAGTTTATTTCGAGAGAGAGAGGGAGGGAGAGTGTGCATATGCATCTGTGCATTCATGGGAGGGGCAGGGAGAGAGGGAGGGAGAGAATCGAAAACAGGCTCTGCACTGACAGTGTAGATCTCCACACAGGGCTCTATCCCACTAACCGTGAGATCATGACCTGAGCTGAAATCAAGACTCAGTCATTTAACCAACTGAGTCACCCATGTCTCCCAAAGCTGTCATTTAAACTACTGCACCAAGGAATAAATTAGAGGGAGAATACTGATAGACTGAGTAATTTTACAGTGGTATTGGAAGGTGGGGATGAGGTTTGGGGATGAGGTTAGGACATGCTAGCTTTGGATTCGTAGAAACAAGAGGAGAAGGAGCTTTGATGGACAAACTGTAAATCTTGATAAAACATCTATTTCAGCTGGTTCACTGACTTATCTTCCAAGAACAAATGCATTCTGGAGCTCACAGCGTGTTCTCAGTTTTCCTTACAAAGGGACAGGAGTTTCTATTTCAGTTCCCAGTATTCAGAACAAATCAGAATTAAGAACTCAGTACCATATTACTTTTGGAAAACAATGGGCAGTTTTATTATATAAAAAAAAAATGTAAGGCTCTCTATCTAAAGGGAACTTGCAAAGAGTAAAATAAATAATATATGTAAAATTCCTGAAAAAATAGTGCTCACTTTTTATTCCATCACCCATGATAATCATTTAATAATTGCTTTGTAGTCCTTAATCTATATCTAAATTTATTCATAACTTATCCATATTAATATTTATTTAAATATTATTTTTATATTTTTGTCATCACTCTTTTTCTAGTAATTTTCTTTTTTCTATTATGCTATATATCTGAGATTCAGTTAAGTTTTTTATATAGCTCTATTCATTCATTATCACTGCTGATAAAAATTGGGTGTTCTTATTTCTTCTTAAAAATACAACACAGCTGCTATGACTATCATTTTGCTTTTGTTTTTGGTGTAGATTCTAGAAATTTTTAAGGAATCTGAGTTAAATTGGGTCCTTGTTAATTGGTACCTTGTTAATTGTACCTTGTTAACTTCACTAAACTACGTCAAATAATCCAAAAAATTATAACTATAAACCTTCCCCAGTAGTGTATTAAAGTTCCAGTTGTTCCAAATGCTTCCCAAGATATGGTGTATTAGCCTTTTTAAAGCTTTCTGTTTCTGATGGAGATGAAATTGTATTTCATTCTAATTTTTATCAAATGGGATTCTTCAAGTGAAGTTGAGTATTAGTGAATATGTTTATTTCCCATTTGTGTATTTATTCTATTGACTGCATGTTTTTAAATTTGCCAATTTTTCTATTGAGTTGTTGGTGTTTTGATACTGATTGGTATAAATATATAAATTCTAGTCACTAATAATTATTGATTATTTGTGTGCATATATCTTCTCGGTGAATAGCTTATTTCCTTCCTTGTTGTCCTTAGATAAATAGAAGTTTTGTGTTTTCATATAAAAATGTCATTTTTAAAAAGTATGCTTCTTTTTGTGTTATGTAAGAAATTCATAACTAATCTTTCTGGTCATGCAGATACTCTCCTTTTTGTTTTTCCTGATAGTTCTAACTTTAGGATTTTAACATTATTCTTTTCTCTAGTAATTGAATTTTTGTGTTTGGATAGATTATGGCATTGCCTTTTTTAAGGTGGGTAACTAATTTTTCCAGCACTATTTTGTGAAAATACCATAATTTTCCCATGACCTGCAATATATATGTGTGTGCCTGTTTATAATGTCTCGTGTGTGTTACAATGATTCATCTTTTTCTGTGTCAATACCACATTTCTTCATTACTGTACTTTGATAATATGTCTAGCTATCTGGTAACGCAACTTCTGTAACCTTGTACTTCTTCAAAACCTTATTAGTTATTCTTGTTCTTCTGTTTTTCCCAATACAGTTTAGAATCAATATTTCAAGTCCTATGAAAAAACTCTCTCAGAATTTTCATTGAAGTTGCTCTAATTTCCTAGATTATTTTGGGAGAGAAATGAAAATTTTACCATATTAATTCTTCCTTCCCATAAACATGGTTATGATTTCACTAATTTATGTCCTGTCTATATTTTTCAAAAACTTTCTTGATGAATATTATGGAAGAACTTTGTTATATTTACTTCATGACAATTTATATTTTTGATACTGTTTGAATAATATAATTTTATATGCTCTATATTCTAATATTTAAGGCTGGAGTATAACCATGTAATGTAAAACATGTGTTCAAAAACAAAACTGATTGCTGGACTGCCTTTTTTATATCTACTACTTTGTACCCTTCTCTTGGGTTACCTAAATAGATAATCAGTAGTGAGAATGGTAATGACACCAAGAAGTTGTTATTGCCCTATTCTGCCAACTGAACCTGACCTGTGTACCTTTTAGGATAATAATTATAACATGTTTGGCAAACTATATATCCCTACACATTATTATAATTAAATCCAATTCAACATGAATATTATCAAATGTCCCAAGAGGTCCACACAAAATGTTAGTTATTGCTACTTCTAAGTGAACTTAGAATAGAAGGCATTCATTTCATTCATTGGAGATGTGTTCATTTTTTCCTATGAACTCCACACCAGTATATCTATGCCCATTGCCTATTATGAGATCTAAACTTTTACAGTAAGATTTAGATTGTTAAGGTGTTAAAAAGTAAATTGAATTTAGAGGTGATGGTCAATAACAATACAACGTGCAGAGGTGCTTCATACATATTTATTTTTATGAAAACAAACTTGTCTGAGCCAGGCTTGAGTTATTTTTTTTTTTTTGCTACTGTGTAGGAATCAATAATCTCCTACAATTTTGAGAATTAGATACCAGAAATATTTCTCTAGTATTTTTTTTTCAATATATGAAATTTATTGTCAAATTGGATTCCATACAACACCCAGTGCTCATCCCAACAGGTGCCCTCCTCAATACCCATCACCCACCTCCCCTCCATCCTACCCCCCATCAACCCTCAGTTTGTTCTCAGTTTTTAACAGTCTCTTATGCTTTGGCTCTCTCCCACTCTAACCTCTTTTTTTTTTCCTTCCCCTCCCCCATGGGTTTCTGTTAAGTTTCTCAAGATCCACATAAGAGTGAAACCATATGGTATCTGTCTTTCTCTGTATGGCTTATTTCACTTAGCATCACACTCTCCAGTTCCATCCACGTTGCTACAAAAGGCCATATTTCATTCCTTCTCATTGCCACATAGTATTCCATTGTGTATATAAACCACAATTTCTTTATCCATTCATCAGTTGATGGACATTTAGGCTCTTTCCATAATTTGGCTATTGTAGTATTTTAATCTAGCAACCTATAGAGACCAAGAACCCTAGGGGTTGGAGACATAGGGAGGTGGGTGGTTGGGAGAAGGATTGTCACACGTTGAGTCATTTTGCAGCAGGGAGAGTATATGCCACAGAATCAAGCAGACCATTTGTTTTGTGTAGCTTTTATCATCCTCCATTTTCTCAATTATAAATTTGGTATGATTCTATTTATGCTTTATAATGAAGATTAAATAATATTATGTGGAGCTTACCTCAGAACCTGACAAATAATAAGCACCCAGAGATGATAGAAATATAATCATACATTTTACAGGGCAGACAACCTTACCATGGGCAATTAATTACTTCAACTAAAACCTAAGCAAAAAAAGAAAAAAAAGTCATTATGATTATCCCATAATGGCAAATTTGCAAGGTCCTATGGAATTGAACTTGCTAAAGTTAAAAGATACAAAGAAAATGTTGTGGAATTAACTAATATTATAAATGTACTCATTTTGTAGGTTTCTGCTCTCACACTTCAGTCTTATCTGCAACCTCCCTTCTTTGCTCACAATACACCCCTTAATCATATTGACAACAGGTGCATTGCATAGTTTGTCATAATTCAAATGCACACTTCAAATGCTCATTTCCCTACTGTAATGCGGCTGAATCCTTTTCACCTTTAGGCCTCATTACATATCTTTACATGAGGTCTTTCCTGATATCCCTGTCTAATGTAAACCTTCGCATCAACAGAATTTTCCATTATATTGCTCTGTTTATTTATTTCCTTCATAACCTTTATCACAATCTAAAATTTCTTAACTTACTGATTTTTTTCTACCTCATTAAAATAGTAAGCTCCTTAAGGTTAAGTTTTTCTGATTTATTCTATATTTTCAATACCTAGAACAGTGCTTGAAAACAGAAATTTAGGCAATGGTGCCAGTAAGCAAATTTATCATTAAACTAATCAAACAGGAATTTGCTGGATCTCTTCTAGTAGTTTTGATCTCACCTTCATAGAGACTGATTAGTTCTTAAAAGGAATGCAGCATCTGTCTTTATTAATATAGAAATAGGCAAACTGTTTATATCTATAAACACATACTTATATATAGAAATAGCGCACACACACACACACACACACACTCTACAAATTGTTTCTGGATGGTATTTTCAGGATTATATTTGACTCAAACAAGTAATGCTTAAAGTTAACTAAAGATAAATTAAGAACATTTACTGCCTAAAATATTATTCATATATTCTTGTCTATCATGTATACATTAGTCATTAATTAGTGTACTTTTGTAATATTTTATATCTTAGATCACAACATGAAGCAAAAGATTTTCAATGTGGGATGCACAGGGCAATCTGACTTTTTAAAAAAGTCTACCGAGTTTGTTTAAACCATCTGGAATCATACTGTTTATCTGGCATATAAACGTCTAAACATATTCATTTTAATATTGAAATTCTGAAACCTTTCTGGAAATAGACAGTAAACAATAAAACTACATTAAAATACCTTGTAGTTTCTCACTGTGCAAAGTTGATGCAGTTGACTTTAAGAAGTCATATGTGAGAAAAGAGAGACAGATGGCAAAGTGTGACAGGTAGGCTGAGAAACATCGTGACATAAAGTAACTGCCAAAAAGATAAATTAGTTAATAGTACACTATATAGAGATTATAACATAATTAAAATGTTAAACTTTACATAACTACAGGATTCTTGGTAAAATTCAGTATCTTCTCAAATGTATTACATTATATTATTTCTGATCGATTTCAAGGTAAATAATTTGAAAATTTAAAATGACGTCCTAGTGGCTATCACCCATTTATAATGAAGCTCTTTATTATATATAACCTGAATCTCACCTCCAATGGTTCAGTCAATTCCTTTGTATTTTGTTGGTGGGAGAACTGAATAACAGATCACTATCTTTCTCTGAAATAATTGGATCTGGGTAAGATGTGATCTGAAGATCATTATGAAGCTGAGTAGTTGAAAGTAATGAAATTCTCACTGACATACACAGAAGCTAGAGTTCCTGCATCAATATGGGTTTATTTGAAGATATAACAACAAAGAAATACGAAGTAAATGAAGGGGAAGCAGATACAAAAACCTCTGAACAGGGCAAAGACCTCTGAGAAACTCCTTCTGGTTAGCACATTTTTCACCTCAAATATTAGCCTTTAAAACTCACAAGCAACTGAATGTACAGTTTAATAATAAAACCATTTTTGACTATCAAATGTCCACATCTGATGCATGAAAAGGGTCGTTCTGAATTGTGTGTCTGTTTAATATTAACAAACATAAAATAGGACAATGATATGACACGGTGATTTCCCAAAGAAAATTTTACAACTGAACCCACCAATTGTCCAAGACTCGAATTATTATGTTCCATGTTGTTAAAGGGTATTAAGAAAAGATGAGATCTCAGTACAGATCTACTAATTCCATAGATTGATCTACTAAGACCATAAAACAGTAATGGTGCCTATATGGTAATATGGTTGTCACTTGTGGATTTTTAGATGTCAAGGAAGAAACACTTTCTTACTTTTTTTGAATTCTTTCTAATAAGAGATTTCTTTCAGCTAATGAGGACAAGATTCTTCCTTCTCTTCATTGCTAAACTGGTCCTCCATAAAAGGAGGGATGCATTCACTGGGGTCTTTATTGGTCAGTTTCTTGGTGCTATAGCTGAAAACCACATGTCATCAAGAGGCTCATTTCCCACTCTCTTTTCTTATAAGCTCACTGGGCCTGGCCCAACCCTGAAGAGGGATACGTATAAACTAGTGAGTAGGTTCATTACACTGGATGTATAGTAGGAAGGCTGCCTTGGCTCTGGGTCCAAAATGCACTTTCCAAACCAGACTTAATAATAATGACGTTAATCCTTCAACACAATATTTGCCTTGAAATTCTCATGATTTATGATGTTTGGCAGACAGCCTATGAGATGCCCCTAATAATGTCTTGTATAATCTCTTTTCCTTGTATAATTTGCTTCTGATCAGTAGAATACGGCAATGTTGACAGAATGTCCCTCCCATGTTAGATTACAAAAGATTGACTTCTATCTTGCAAGCCAACACTTCTTGAGAACAATTTAAGAACAATATTGACTTCATATTATAATTAATTATTTGTAGAATTTGTAAGTTCTAAAGGAATCTAAAATAACTCAGATGATGTCCAGATTTCTAGTTTGGGTCACACAGTTGTTTTTGATTCTATTATTTGAGATGGGGAAAGTAGAAAGCCAATCAAATTTGGGGAAAACTTTAACAATTGTGGTTTTAAAATTATTAAGTATGATACAGCTGCAGACATGCAAATGACTTATTCCACAGGCACATAGATATTTGAGTTTAAATTATACCCAAGTGCGAACATAAAAGTTAAAGATATGTGCTTGTAAAATAAGAGCATGTTGAGATTATAAGAATATGTTGGATCTCTATAGAAGAGTAAAAAGAGTGAGAAGCAGGAGAAGAAATATATAAGGGTCAACTGTAGACAATAGAGTCACATAGGTACTTAAAGTGCCAAGAAATACAAAAAGAAGAAAGACTAGTACTGGGGAGGCAAAAGAGTAAGGTTGTGTCACTGAAGTTGTGATAAAATATATTGTCATATGTATTTAAAAAATAATTTTAGAACCTTGCTTGAGATTGTGGATGCTATATCCCCCATCTTTATCTTGATAAAGTTGCTTAGATTTATTTCAAAGATTTTCTCCAATTTATTTGAGCATGGTACTTTGTGCACAATTTAAGTATTAACATTCTTTAAAACAATATTAATGAGGCCAAGGTTTCTAGTTTGGGAAAGAATGAACATACAAGATTGAACATACAGTATGCTCAATGGAACAGAAATATCTAATAGGATTAAATATATTTAACAAATTTGCAACATGAAAGATATTGGCTTCCTTTAACCAGGAAGTTTCACCAAGAATTTAGATTATATAGAACCAAAGAGTTAATTGGAATTTAGTAATAAAGGCATTGGGAAGAATTGAGTTTCAGAGACTACAACTTAAAGAAAACTATAAAGATATTACAGTAGAGGTAAATGAATGGTCACGTAGTGTTCTTGTAAAATAGGAGAAAATTGAGCTGTTTATTCAGATGTGAAGAAAGAATCACAGAGAACAAAAACAATAAAAAATCAACAGAGAAAGGTCCAAAAGATGTAGAAAATACATCATAAAAGAGACACAATGAGATTCCATAAAATAACAGAGAGAATATTTTCGTGGTCACTGGCAGAGGATATTGATTTTGACAGAGAATATCACTCACTGAAACTGAAGGAAAAAAAGTAAGTACAGTCTGTGATGCTGGACAAAGACAGATTCCCTCTTCTAAAACAGGGCAATTCCATAAACATAGTGAAATTGATTAAATCTATTGCAGACCAAATATACGTATGGTACACTTTCAGTCATACAGCATACTGGGGATGGTAGTATCATAAGCAAAGATTAGATAAACTAGTACTAAAAAGGTTGAAAATTATTATAAACTGTTAAATGCAAGGACTCAAAGAAATAAAACGATTTCGAGTTTTGTTTCTCTGAATTACAATAGAAGGCACTTAGTGGCCTCTTTTTCTCAGTGGAGGAAAAAACAAACAACCAAACTGCGTATGGCCCACATAACCTGTGAACAGAGAGAAGAGGATATAAGGATAGGAATGAAAATGTAATTTTATTTTCAACCTCAGTCTCTCCTGTTGACAAGAAGCTGTTGACAATTATGTGGTTGCAGTGGAAGCTGATTTGTCACTATTGATTCAAATTAGCCAACTCTATGCTTGAAGTCAAGGTAGTATTCATCAAGAGCTAAATTTTCTCCAACTTTCATAATAGCCATAAGTTTGTATATGTAACTATAGCTTTTTCTGCAATATTAAAAGTAATAAATGCTTCAAGCAAGATTGTTGTTATTCCATATTGATTTAGTACACAGATAAAGATAATAGAAGTGCCTAACTTAGAGGGACTGATATAAGTACTCAGTAAATGTTAAAAGACTTCTGCTTGCTGCCAAGATTTAGAAGCAAAGACCACATTTAGTCTCCCACCTGATTCAAAGAAAAACAGGGACAAAATCAATAGTTCTGTTTTGTTTCGTTTTGTTTACATATTGCACATCAGGCAACAACAACAAAAATATTAACTGAAAACCAGGACACAAATGAGATGAGTTCTTAAATTGTACTGGCTCACTGCCATGGAAGAGTGTCTAGGCCATGGCTAAGGTGTGAGAAACCGAAGGAGAGTCCTCCAGGCTCTTGAATTTGAAGGATATGTACACACTAAACTCTAATAAAACATCCACCAGCTAATAAACAGTTACACTAATAAGTAGACAAAAGAAGAATATAATCATAAAATAGCAAAATTCAGTTAATAGATTAAAAACTATACCAATGATCATATCAACTGCAAGTGACTAAAATGCCCTAATTAAACACAGAGATTTTCAGGAAGAAGAAAAATGATGTAATCATACATTGCCTACAAGAAGTACATTTTGGAGTGCCTGGGTGGCTCAGCTAGTTAGGCATCCAACTCTTTTTTTTAATTAATTAATTTATTTATTTATTCAATATATGAAATTTATTGTCAAATTGGTTTCCATAAAACACCCAGTGCTCATCCCAAAAGGTGCCCTCCTCAATACCCATCTCACCCTCCACTCCCTCCCACCACCCATCAACCCTCAGTTTGTTCTCAGTTTTTAAGAGTCTTTTATGCTTTGGCTCTCTCCCACTCTAACCTCTTTTTTTTTCCTTCTCCTCCCCCATGGGTTTCCCACGGGAATCCTCTTGCACTGTTGGTGGGAATGCAAATTGGTGCAGGCATCCAACTCTTAATATTGGCTCAGGTCACGATCTCACAGTTTGAGTTCAAGTCCCATATCTGTCAGCACAGAGCCTGCTTGTGATTCTCTCTCTCTCTCTCTCTCTCGGTCCATCCCCCCACTTGCACGTGCATATGTGCTCTCTCTCTCTCAAAATAAATAAACATTAAAAAATTAAAAATTTTTTTAAAAAGAAATACATGTTAAATACCATGGCATAGATTTCAAAGTAAAATGATATTATAAGATATATGAACACTAGTCAAAATAGAGATGGGGTGCCTGGGTGGCTCAGTCACTTGAGTGCCTGACTCTTAATTTCAGCTCAGGTCATGGTGTCATGGTTCATGAGTGTGAGCCCTGCATCGGGCTCTGTGCTGAGGGCGTGGAGTCAGCTTGGGATTCTTTCTCTCTCTCTCTGTTCCTCCCCCACTTGTTCTCTCTTTTTTTCAAATATAAATAAGTAAACTTTAAAAGAATATATAGCATGTCAGGTAAAATAGCTTCAAAGGCAAAGAATCTTGATAAATATAAAAAATGGCCATTTCTTAGAAACAGAGTTGTCAGTTAACTAATAACATAATAATTCCAAACAGTATATACCTAATTAAGAGAGCTTACAAATGCATGATGCAAAAACTGACAGATTTTAAGGAGAAGATATATCAAATTGTATTGGAAATTTCAACACTCCTCTCTCAATAATTGATAGAATAGAAAAATCAGCAAAAATATAATGGACTTGAACATTATTAATCACCAACATAATAATATTTATATAACACTTCACCCTCTACTAGCAAAATACATATTATTTTAAAGGACATTTGAAAGAGTTTTGCAGATCCTGGGCCATAAGTCAACTCTTGGTAAATTTAACAGGATTTAAGTCATATAAATGATGTCGGGCCACACTGAAATTAAATTAGAAACCAATAAGAGAAAATCCTCTGAAAAATCCCCAAATATGTGGAAACTAAATAACCTACTTCTAACTAACCGACAGGTCAAAAAGAAATCAAAAGGGAAATTAGAAAGTATTTTAAACTAAATGAAAATAGATACATGCCATATTAGAATGTGTGGCATAGCTCTAAAACTATAAATATTGGAAAATTTATATCTCTAAATGTCTATGTAAAAATAAGAAAAAATCTAAATCAATGTCTTCAGCTTCCAACTTAAAACTGGAAACTGAAGAACAAAATATATACATGCACAGTTATGTATATAGACATTAGAGGAATAAAGACGTTAGAGGAAATAAAAAATAATTGAAAACATAAACACACACACGCACACCCACACACACACACTGAATAAAACCAGAACCTGAATCTTTTGGGAAGACTAATGAAATTGACAATCATCAGCAAAAACAAAAACACAAAAGAGTATACACAACTTACCAGGAATGAGAGAGGAATCATTCCTAGAGATGCTACAGACAGTAAAGAATAATAAAGGATAAATATGAACAACATTATTTCTAACAATTGAACGACTTAGATAAGACAGATTCCTTGAAAAGAAAGTATACCTAAAACCACTAACAAGAAATATATGAAAATACATAGAAATAATAATTTATTAATTAAATAAAACAATAATAATTAATAATAATAAATTAACTAAAATGGTAAAAAAGACACCACAGACACTAGAGAAAATATTTGTAAATCATATACTTAATAAGGGACTTGACTAAAGACTACATAAAAAAAACTCTTACAACTGAAAGCTAAGTAGATAAATATACCAATTTTAAAACTGGGCCAGGAATTTCAACACTCTCTAAGGAAGATATGCAGGTGGCCAGAAAAGAAATTAATAAATGCTTAGTATCATTAGTCATTGAGAAGTACAAACCAAAACCACAATGAGAAACCACTCCACACTCACTAGAATGACTTTAATAACAATAACAGACAATAATGGTATTGATGAGGATGTGGAGACCTTAGAATTGTCACACTGCTGGTAAGAACATAAAATGGTATATAGCGGCTTTAGAAATCAGGTGGCCAGTTTTGAAAAATGTTAAACATAGAGTTACCATATAAGCCAGAAATTTCATTCCTAGGCTTATAACCAAGAGAAATGAAAACATATACCCATATAAAAATTTGTACATGAATGTTCACAGCAACATTATTTATAATACTCAAAGTGGAAACAATGTAAATGTCAATCAACCATTTAATGCATAAACAAAAAGTGGTATAATTGTACAATGAAATATTACTCAATAATAAAAAAGAACCAAGTAGTGATGCATGCTAAAACATGAGGAACCTCAAGATCCTTATGTTAAATGAAAAATGTTATACACAAAATAACATTGATCATTTGAATTTGCTTTTTATGAAATGTCTAGAAAAGACAAGTCTCTAGAGATAGAAGTAGATTAGTGGTTGGTTAAGGCTGGGGTTAATGAGGAGAAATGGTATTATCTACTAATGAGAAAAAGGTTATTTTTTAGGGTGATGGTAATGTTCTGAAATTAAATTGTGATAATTGCACAACTCTGTAAATATGCTAATACTGAACTAACTGTACATTTTAAATAGGTAAATTCGAAGATATGTAAATACATTTCAGTAAAACTGTTTAAAACAAAAAACAGGTAAAAAAGAATAGTCTAATAGCAATGCTATAAATTAAATTTATGGTTAAAAATATTTCCATGTTCATTGATGAATTCTACCAAAGACTTAATGGAAAAACAAAAACAAAAACAAAAAACAATTCCACACAAACTTGTCCAGGAAATCGGAGAGAAGGAAATACTTCCTAATTCATTCTATCATGTCAGTATTATGTTTTTACCAAAACCAAATAAAATCTATACTGGGATAAATAAACATAATAAAAATTCCTGACAAACATAGATGCAAAACTTCTAGACAAAATATTAGCAGATCAAACCCAATAATACATATAAAAAATAATGCATCGTGAACTTTGCCCCACAAATGCAATATTGACTTAACATGCAAAAACCAATCAACGTAAATTATCATAATAACAACAACATCATCAAGAGCAAAAACAAAACATGATTACCCAATAGAAAAAGAAAAAAAGCATTGCACTAAAAGTCCGTGTTGATTCCTGGTAAAAACTATCAGCAAACTAAGAAGAGAAGAGAAATTGCAAAGACTGATAAAGGTCATCTACAAAAAATTACAGCTAACATCGCATTTTTTGCATTGATTTGTAGACCAATTTAGGGAGAGTTTACATCATTACAATATTGAAATTTTCCAACACTTTTCACAGTTTTTTCTAATGTTTCAATATTCTGTGCTTTTTAAAGTAAATGTCTTCCCATTGTCTCCACCATGATTTTGCATGCAGGTTTTGGTTTTTTCCTCATCCACTTCTACACACGTGCATTTCATTTTACCATTCTTTGTTTTTGTATTTTTTCTTACTTAACATAATATTGAATTTTAATCACTTGCTTGGTTTACTTTCTCCCCCAGTAGAAAGAAAGCATTAGGAATACAAAGTTTGTGGGGCACCTGGGTGGCTCAGTCAGTTAAACAGTCGACTCTTAAATTTTTTTTTTTTCGACATTTATTTATTTTTGGGACAGAGAGAGACAGAGCATGAACGGGGGAGGGGCAGAGAGAGAGGGAGACACAGAATCGGAAACAGGCTCCAGGCTCTGAGCCATCATCAGCCCAGAGCCTGACGCGGGGCTCGAACTCACAGACCGCGAGATCGTGACCTGGCTGAAGTCGGACGCTTAACCGACTGCGCCACCCAGGCGCCCCTAAACAGTCGACTCTTGATTTCAGCTCAGGTCATGATCTCGAAATTCCTGAGATTGAGCCCTGCTTCAGCCTCTGTGTTGACAGCGTGGAGCCTGCCTGGGATTCTCTCTCTCCTTTCTTTCTACCCTTCCCCTGCTCATTCTCTGCCTCTGTCAAAATACATAAGTAAACATTTTTACAAAAAGAATACAGATTTTGTTTGTTTTGTTCACCTCTCTTCCCTAATGATTGGGAACAGCGCAAAGGCGGTGTTCAATAAATATTTACTATCTTCAGTGTTTTTTTTTTCCTTTAATCACTTAATATGGTAAATTACTTCTTTACCAAATTTATTGTTAAACTATGTTAAGATAAACCTCAGTTATCCATTTTTGCAACTAGCCCTACATGTTCATGTTTTAGTTTTTAATGCATCATTTGATTTTTATGCTAATATATTATTTTTAAAATATCAATACATTTTTTCTGTTGGTAGCTGCAAATGTTTTTATCTTCTATGAACTTTTTCAAGTATTTTTTTTTCCTCCTACACATTTGTTAGAATTTGTCTCTCTGTTAATTCCTTGGAAGTTTATTTAAACTACTGATTCGGTTTATTTAGTAATATTGATCAATTATGTTTCTTTGGTTTTTTTTTAAGCTTATTTATTTATTTTGAGGAGAAAGAGATAGAGAGAGCACAGGCAGGGGATGAACAGAGAGAGAAAGAGAGAGACAAAATCCCAAGCGGGCTCTTCACTACCAGTGCAGAGCCCAATGCGGGCCGAAACTCATGAACCATCAGATCATGACCTGAGCCGAAATCAAGAGTCCAACACTTGACCGACTGAGCCACACAGTCACCTCTCTTTGTTGTAATTTTAAAAGAGAATTGTCTATTTAATACAAATTTTAAAATTTATTTCTTTATTCTAGTCCTTCCATTTATTTTACATGCTAATGTTATGGAGCTGCGCTTTGATTTTAAGTTTGTTGTTTTATTTATGGAATTTAGATTCAACATTGGTTTCGATCACCAATCAGCAAACTATTTTGAAATTTGTTTACTTTTTCCCTGATTCATCTTTCCTACTGGGTTCAATTTACATCTTATTGCAGTAATTCATTAGTTATTTTATAACCCTACAAATGTGAACTCAGTCATTTGCATCAAAAATCCCCTTCCTTATATCCTAGCCTTGAATTGATAATTATCTGGGTCAGCCAGTACTCACTCAGTAAACTTTTACAACTTACATTCTTTTTCAAATAAATTTTCTTATTATTCATTATCTCAAGTAATTAAAGTGTGACTCAATCTGTTCAAAATACAGTAAAACTTTGGTTTGCAAGCATAATTCATTCTGGAAACATGCTTGTAATCCAAAGCACTTGTATATAAAAGCAAATTTCAAGAACCATTGGCTCAATTGTGATCATGTGATGTTCTGCCTCTTGTACTACTTGTACACTCTTTATCAGGTTAAAATTTATTAGAAAAGTTTGGTCGTCTTGCAGAACACTCACAGATAAGCCACTCACAATCCAAGGTTTTACTGTAACTTGCTGATTTTCACTCATGGTTAATTGTTTCTTCACGAATTTTAATTTTTTATTTCTAAGGTAATTTTCAGTGGGGATATTTCTTAGGTCTGTATTCAGCTTATACTGCCTGAGTTGTGAGATAGTGTCTCCATGGCATTTTGTTTTCACCTTGGAGACATATCAGTGGTTTTTATGTTAATTTCTCAAGTTACACGGTGCAACATATACAACTTCAAACTGTAAACAGATGCAAAACACATTTTCAAGATAATATTATCTTGGGGGAGATATTTAGTCCTTTCCCAAAGTCTAAGCATAAGCAAACCTGCTTTTTAAAAAAATTGTTTTATTTGAGTATAGTTGCCATACAATATTACATTAGTTTCAGGTGTACAACATGGTGATTCAACTTCTTTATAAGTTATGTTTTATACTCAAGTGTAGCTATCCATCTGTTACCATACAACACCATTGCAATATCATTGACTATATTCCCTGCACTGTGCCTTTTATTCCTGTGACTTCTTTAATCTGTAACTGGAAACCTGTATTTCTCACTCCCTTTCGCCTGCTTAAACAAGCCTGCATTTCATATCACTGTGCTTATGGCCAGAAATTATTTCATTCTCCCTTTCGTAGTCCCTGAAGATAGTCTCAGTCCCATCTTCAAGCCTCATAGTACTTATAGGACATAGTTTTACCTCTGATTTCCTCACGATCATAAACACGCAAAACCATCACTGTTACAAAACCTGATTTCCTCACAACCATAAACACCCAAGACCATTACTATTACAAAATCCAATGATTCCACTCCCAGTGCTGTTCCCACTTTTGTTCATAGGTTTATGACATTTTCTTTCTCATTTATGGGTTTCCCTTACTTTCTGTGAGTCCAGTTATGCACTAATACTTTCATCATTATTATATCTGATATTTCATACCATTTCATTAGAAAAAAAAATTCATGGTTATCCATTTTCCCAGAACTAGAAGTAAAGTACTTCAAATTTCTCAGCATTTAGTTTCTGGACAGGTAGCTTATATTTTAAGTCTGCCATGATTCGTGCCTTGTAAGCACTGGGACACTAGCTACCTCTGTCTCCAATACAATATTCAATTCCCATGTTCCTTTCTTCACACATTTGTTTTGTATTTGTTTCCTAACCTCCTATTTTTCTTCCAGGAATGAGAGCTCAACATAACTGCAGCATTTGGTTAGAGAGTATTAATATCTGGATATTGAAAGACAATTTAAAGTAAAAGTGTTCCTGTCCATGAAGATTCACATTGCAACTGCAGCCACAAGGTGTGACGTTTTTCTCTTCCTCTTTTTCCAGCTGAGAAATATGCTTTGATTTTTTTTTTTTACTGGTGGCCTTTTTTATTCAAAAAAAAAAGTAAAATTAAGTGAGCCAGATAGTATCAAAATGAATGTATGGATCAGGTTATGATACCTGATCCCCCCCATGCAGGAGCGAACACCTCCTTATAAGCTTCAGTAAGACAGTTTGCACTGAGATGGTTTCATGAGGCTACAGTTTGGCTGTTAATTATCCAATTATACTTAGAGTAAAGTTTTAAATTTTCCCTCCACTGTAAATGCTTTCAGTAAAACACCTCCTGTTTAAATGACTGCAGTCTGGAGAGAATGAGCAATATACGGAACTCTCAGGACATCCCATGTCCCATTTAATTATTGGTAGGTTGGACCAATTTTCAACTAATTTCAGTACAAATGTGGATATACATTTGATGACAGGTTTCACTTAGAATTGTCTCCTTTCCTATCAACATATGGAAAATGTTTTGAACTTCATTAAGGCCATGGTCTTTGGAAGCAGTCTGACAAGACTCAACTCCATCTCCAGTTTCCCGGAAAAAGAAAATTATCTTCTCAGGTGTGATTTATGTAAGCAGTTATTAGCCTTCAGTTTTAATGGCTCACAAGCACTCAAAGTCTGCTTTCTACCTTCATAATTGTACCATAAAGGTAGTGTTTGTTTGATCTCCACAACTTTCCCAGTTTGTTTTGGCTTCAGGGCAATTGACCCACTGTTTGAGCCTAATGCAGGGCTCAAACTCACAAACTGTGAGATCATGACCTGAGCTGAAGTTGGATGCTTAACTGACTGAGCCACCCAGGCACACTCATTGTTTGTCTTTACTAAAGCACTGAAGATGATTCATTGATATTATGGTGGGGCCTGAATACAGGGAAAGTCCAAGATACGTCAATTCCTAGGGAGTTTCAAGGATATTATTATACAGAGAGAGAGTTTTATTAATAAAAAGCTGTCACAACTTCTGTTTCCTCACAGTTCCTCCATGATTTTACCCTTTTTTGTAATTTTTATACAGACAATCAAAGCTCCTGTTTCTTCCCTTGAAATGACAATGACTACCTTTGAAACCATAATTTCCATGTTTTAGAGGTAGAGATAGTGGATTTTTTGTTTCCTTTTGTATTGTTTTGTTTTGTTTTAAGGTACACTCTGAATTAAGAGATTGTGGGATCCTATTTTCCACCTACAATGAAATGAATGAGACAGATCCATAAAGTGTCCTATTCTTAAGGAAATGTTTTGTGTCATACAAAGCTTCCACCAGTCCATCTAAAATTCTTTCAGTAGAGACAAAGTTTAAATTTTTAAGCAAGCCATTCTATTGTTTTGCCTTCCCCATAACTTTTAGACAGTAAGTGAATTAAATAGTCACTGTCTTTTTGAGTTCAGTCTAAAACTGTCATGGCCCTAAATTGATTACCTAAGTATGCACAACAGAGGAAGTAAATCCTGTTTGCCTCAATAAATAAATAAATAAATAAATAAATAAATAAATAAATAAAAGGAGGTGTTTTAAAAAAACATTTTTTTGAAATAACACACACACACACACACACAAGAATTCGGGGAAGTACCTGGAAAGTTCACATTTGTACTTATTATAAAATGGAAGGGACTTTTTATTCTACTTCCTGATGATGCCATGGGCAGAAATGCCTCATTGTGAAGATCATTTTGATCAGCTCAATGATACAAACTCAGAATAGTTTGTGGTCATTTGTCAGAAGCATATAAATTACTCAGACCTATTTTTTGAGAAGCAGCCTCCCCCTACATCATCCTATTAACAAATCTCTTGCTATGCTTCTTGTCATCCAGAAATATCACATCCTGTTAAGGCATCTATTTAACTATTGTTTAGGTTCGATTATGTTTTTCAGAGAATTGTTTGTAGATATTTGGGGGAAAGAGGGAAGGAATAAGTTATTAATCAACTTCTACATGTTTTTGAATTTAGTTTCTCGGCGGGGGGGATTGGTTATACTGTTTTATTTGTCGCTAATATTTCAGTTACTGATATGCCAGTGACCCGAACCTTATCATTTAGTTGACTATTTGCTGCAACCTGGGAAGCAGTGTTCATAAGCACTGGGTTACATCCTAGTTTTGCGACTGTGATGATTCCTTCCTTTTCCCTTTGGTCTCATTGCAAGGTCAACAAAAGGGTACATAGTAGTGACCTTGTACTATTTTCTTAAGGACAGAAAGTTTGATGAACTGTTGGTGAGTCATATATTAATTACATCACAAATGTGAGGATACAAATTGGATTTCAGTTTGACTCTATATTTAAGACTTCCACTTAATAAGATAGTTATTAATACATATAATGATGAAACTCCTGAAAAATCCTAGCTTGATGCTTAGTAAACTATTTTTTGTTGTTGTTGCAGGGCACTCATTACCTTTCTCACCTTATGGAGGCTCAAGTGTGACATCATCGTGGTCGTGGTTCTTAGGGAAGGTAGTGTCTTCTAAATTTCACCAAACGAATTGAACTTACCCCTGAGCAGAACTGTGAGCACTGTTTTAACCATTCTGTTAGTGAATCCTGAAATGGTTGAGTAAGAAGTTAAACTTCCTAAACTGTATTTACATATTCAACAGAAAATATAGCGTTTTGGGTTTTACATGGATTAGTTTATCCCACGGGAAGGCACAATTTATAACATCAGAGTGTAAAGCATAACTGAAGTTCCCAGTTGGTGTGAAAAGACACATATAAAAATACCACTCCTTCATACCTATCTTCTCTATGAAGATTGTGGACTTGTTTCAACACTATTTCCTTTAATGGGTTCCATGAACATGACATCAGGTCTTGTCAACATATTTCCTTTAAAATGTACCATTTATTGTAAAAGGTACCATGACCATGAACATGCTCAGAGACAGCAACTGTCAGTCCTGCCCTGTTCTCCTGTAGTTACAGTTCTTCTCACGTTTTTTGCTTCATTTAAAACACTCAAGTCTAAGCAAGTATAAAGCTGGGATTATCTGTCCAAATAGTCTTTTGAGTATGATACTGTAGCAAATAGGTTTTCTACTCTTTAATATGTTTAAATTCACCCCATTTAAAAATTTTTCCATTATTCAGATAAAAATAAATGCCCAGAAAATTTTCCAGAGTCATAATAAATAAAAGGAAACACATGTAGTGTTTTCTTACCTACTTATAAATGTTGGGGTGCCTGGGTGGCGCAGTCGGTTAAGCCTCCGACTTCAGCCAGGTCACGATCTCGTGGTCCGTGAGTTTGAGCCCCGCGTCGGGCTCTGGGCTGATGGCTCAGAGCCTGGAGCCTGTTTCTGATTCTGTGTCTCCCTCTCTCTCTGCCCCTCCCCCGTTCATGCTCTGTCTCTCTCTGTCCCAAAAATAAATAAACGTTAAAAAAAAAAGATTTTAAAATGTTGACCCCTTATTTACAGTTTCTGAAAGCCTAGGGAAATATTTTTTGAAGTTATAGAATTGAATATATTAAATACAAGATTCATACAGCTATGAAACAACTTGATAAATCTCTCTTGTTTTCTTTGAACCCTCTCTCTATGACTGCAGTTAATGCAACCTGGGTAAGAGACAACTTCAGTAATTGTTCCAGGGTCCTGCATTAGGTTAGTGAGAGTGTAGAGTCCTTCAGAGATGGTCCTGAAATATAAACATCCATCATATCAACTGGACTCAGTTCCTCCCAGAAATTTTTTCCCAGAACTTGAGGTATATTTTGTATGATTATTGCTGACTTTACTTTGACTTGAATTGCCACCATTCTCTTTGAGTGTAGAGTCCTGCTTTCCCAGGAAGAACTTACTCTGCCTCCTGGGTGTGGCTGAGGAGCCCACGGCTGGTGGATACACTTCTTAGATATCATTCTTGGGCACTTAAAGAGGACAATTTATGTCACATAGGCCCTTATTTACTACTACTATTATTCAGTAATAGCAGTTTCATAAATGTACAGATACAGTTTTTGTTTTTGATAACTTGTTTTCTTTATTTTTTTATATTATCAGTGGCATTCATTACCTCAAGAAAAAGAAGGATGATAAGGTAAGAGAAAGCAAAATAATGAAATCATTTCATGTATTTTGAACTTCAAAATAATTCTTTGAAACTTACTGCTGTGACATAAGTTTAGCAGAAAAAATTTTCATCCAAAACTCAGCTAAGTCTTAATATATTCTATGAATGAAGTTTATTTATACCTTTAAAACATGGATGGAAGAATCCATAACAGGTAAAAGACAATCCCAACTCCAACTGTTCTAACAAAAAGACAGCATGAGGTGGGTAGGAGGAGGGGTGAAATAGACAAAGGGGATTAAGAGTACACATATACTGATGAACACTGAGTGATAGAATTGTTGAAATATTATATTGTACATCTGAAACATAACACTGTATGTTAATTATACTTCAATTAAAAAAGTAATCAAGACAAATAAAAAAAGACAAAAAGAAAGCAGGTAATTGTTGGTTGGGTCTTGGAGAAAGGGGCTGGTTCTGCATCCACTGGAGCCTAATCCCTAGGGGAGTGGGAGAAGGGGACTTTCAGGTAAGCTTGAGAATTTTCAGACAAACATGGTCAGGATTTCTGGAGTGGACCCTTAGAAGGCAAGAATTATTGTCTGTGACGTCATCTTGGGTAACGGACGATAGAAATGAATTTGTGGTGTGTTCAGGTAGAAAAAGACCAAAACAAGTTCACAGACATATTTTCTGTCCTAAGGTGGTTCTAAAAAGATGCAGAATTTTTTCTATGCCAAACAATGGTTCAGAAGGGGCTCAGGACAAACAAGAAGCCGTGAGAAAATTATGGAGACAAGAAGAAAAGAAACATAGACAAAATAAGAATGAATTGCATTTTTTAAACCACCCAGAAATTTTTCCAAATTAAGAAGGGTCCAAGGATGTCTTGTCTTATGTCCCAGCCCTCATTACACTGATACCATGGTACTGTAAAGGCATCTGGAAGTCCTGACACCCAGAAAGAAAGAGGGGGTGAAATCAAAATTGACCAAAAAACAAAACAAACAAAACAAAACAAAACAAAACAAAATTGAAAAAAAGTGACTTTAAGTTTCTGTTCAAATCAGAAAGGGAATTTCTATATAAATTAGTTTCAGTTACAGAAATTATTTTATCATGTATACCAGGAGCTATTCTTATAAAAATAATATACAACTTCATAATTTTCACATATAACTATCTATATTTAAGGTGTATTTCAACAGATCCACAACTATATGGTCAACTCCTCTTTGACAAAACAGGAAAGAATATCCAAAGGAAAAAAATACAGCCTCTTCAACAAGTGGTGTTGGGAAAATTGGACAGTAACATGCAGAAAAATGAAACTTGACCACTTTGTTATACCATACACAAAAATAAATTCAAAATGAATGAAAAACCTAAATGTGAGACAATAAGCCATCAAAATCCTTGAGAAGAACATAGCCAGCAAACTTTTTGACCTCAGTCATAGCAACTTCTTACTAGACATGTCATTGGAGGCAAAAGAAACAAAAGCTAAAATGAACTACTGCGGTTTCATCAAGATAAAAAGCTTGATGATAGGAAGGAAACAATTAACAAAATGAAAAGGCAACCCACAGAATGGAGAAGATATTTACAAGTGACATATCAGACAAAAGTTTGGTATCCATATATGTAAAGAACTTATCAAACTCAAGACACCCAAAAATAAATAATCCAGTTAAGAAATGGGCAGAAATCATAAACAGACACTTTTCCAAAGAAGACATACAAATGGCAAACAAACATATGAAAAAAAAGCTCAACATCTCTCATCATCAGGGAAATACAAATCAAATCCACAATGAGATATCACCTCACACCTGTCAGAATGACTAAAATTAACAACTCAGGAAACAACAGATATTGGCAAGGATGCAGAGAAAGGGGAACCCTCTTAGAATGTTGGTGAGAATGCAAACTGGTACAGCTACTCTGGGAAACAGTGTGGAGATTTCTCTGAAAGTTAAAGATAGAACCAACCCTACAACCCAGAAACTGCACTACTAGGTATTTATCCAAGGGATACAAAACATACTAATTCAAAGGGGCACATGCACCCTGATGTTTAAAGCAGCATTATCAACAATAACCATATTATGGAGAGAGCCTAAATGTCTATCGAATGATATCGAATGTATATCGAATGATAATGGATAAAGAAAATGTGATATATATTTTGAAAAAAAAAGAAAATATGAAGTAATAAGAAACAAAATAAAAAATGAGTTTTAACAAATATCCATGCAATCAAATCAAATCAATCAATCAATCAAATATGTTTCTGCAGCTCTCTTAGATAATTGGTGGGGGTAGTGAAAGAGTCACTATGAAGTTCGAGGGAAAGCTATAGGAAATGAGTGAGGAAGGGTTCCAAGGAATGCATATTATGACAATGTTTGTCCTCGTAAGCCTCCATGAAGTTGTGTTCTTTCAACACACTTCCAGACTTACTGCTAACATGCTCATCATTCCCTGCAACTACTACAAGGTTATCTAAAAGCTCTGTAACCCCAAATCAGTGTGTATAATTGGACAAAGCAGAAATCACATTGGTGCATTGTAACAATAATTTTTAAAAACATGATTATTAACTATTTTCATGAAATGATATACTTCCTTCTTAAATTAAATTACTATATCATAAAATGGTACAAATCTTATCATTACTTAGTTGCAAGAAACCTTCATTGTTGTGGCTTTGGGTGAAAAATTCTCATAGCTATTTGTTTCACTAAAAATAATAAAAGCCTTTATTTTTATTGGTCTTAATACAGCCTTTAACAATACAATTTATGGTTTCATTTTATTTTGATTTATATGATGTCTTCATGAAAGAAGCTAATGTGTTCAAAGATTTTTTTAAATTAAAATATGCTGGATTTCTAGGTTAGTTTAAACTATTTCAGATTTTCATCATGCTAATCTAATATAAAATTAATCTCACCATTTTATACAGCATATTTTGGCAAACTAGGTTTATCAATTAAATACCAGACTTACATAAGAGTAAAAAGAAATGGGTTTTTTTTTCTTTTTTTTTATTCAAGACACACTTGTTGAGCACTATTTAAATAATAAATAAACCATAGTAACTCCATTCAAAAATTTCACAGTGTAGTGAGAAATATACACCCATCAATGAGTTAGGATGAAAAATAAAATAGGAACAGAGAAGGGAGTGAAGGATTGTAACAATTATTGTATCTATGTAACTATAGACAGAATGGATTTTAGACTTCCTAGTCACTCAGAGCAGAGGTCATAAAATTTGCTGTCCTGCTGAATAAATAATGGTATGGAATACATTAAATAGCATTTCTGGAGTCTACTTAATTCTATTTTAATGCTCAATTTTTTGTTGAATAAAAAAGATATTTGTACGTGGAAATGCATCAATTACTCATATTGGTTATCATAGAGTGGCAGAATTAAGTATAATTTTTATTTTCTTACTCAAAATTTTCTTTTTTGAAGGAAAGCAAAAATCCACTTTTCCTCAGAAAAATGTTGATTATGTGAATAAATTAATTCTTATTGGTAAACACATTTGCTAGAAATAAATTCATGCCTTACTCAGGGAACTAGCATATACAGCACTCCTCTACAAAATGAGGAATGTTAACAGGATTATGTGCAGGGATTTTTATCACAGTATTATTGATAACAATGAAAGACTTTAGGATTTACTAAAACAAGACTAAGTAAATAAATTTATAAAATGGAAAATTGGCTATCCATTAAAATCATTTTAAATACTAATTAATGTCATGGAGAATATTTGTAGTATGATAAGTTAAAATTTACAAGCAGATACGAATTCAGCCAAATGTGATCACAGGTCATCTCTTGTTAGTGAAATCAACTGTGAGTTTGATTTTCTTGCTTAAACATTTTTTTTAACTTTCAAAATCTCTATGTTTTTAAACAAAATTTTTTTTAGTGTTTATTCATTTTTGAAAGAGAGACAGAGTGCGAGCAGGGGAGGGGCAGGAGAGAGCGAGACACAGAACCAGAAGCAGGGTCCAGGCTCTGAGCTGTGAGCACAAAGCCAGAGGCAGGGCAGGAACTCGTGAACCGAGAGATCATGACCTGAGCCAAAGTCAGACACCCAACCAACTGAGCCACCCAGGTGCCCCTAAAATCTCTTTGTTTTTATAATGAGAATAACTTTTGTCTAGTTGCAAAAAAGTAATTGTTCAAAGAAGCCAGGTCATTTTCTGCTACTGAAAAGTAACCAGGTTTCTTTTTCTTTTACTTTTTTTTTTTCCGCTGGGAGGGGTCACTATTTAGTCCCCATCACACATTTCACCAATCCACCCACCCACCTCCCCTCTGGTAACCATCAGTTTGTTCTCTATAGTTAAGAGTCTGTCTCTTGGCTTGTATGTGTGTGCCTATGTCTTTTTCCCTTTGCTCATTTGTTTTGTTTCTTAAATTCCACATATGAGTGGGGTGCCACGGTGGCTCAGTCGGTTGAGTGTCCAGCTTCAGCTCAGGTCATGATCTCACAGTTCCTTCACTTTGAACCCTGCATAGGGCTTGCTGCTGTCAATGCAGACCCCGCTTCAGATCCTCTGCTCTCGTCTCTCTCTGCCCCTCCCCTGCTCATGCTCTCTCTCTCTCAAAAATGAGTAAACATGAAAAAATTCCACATGTGTAAAATCTGACATGAGTAAAATCTGACTGACTTATCTTATTTTGCCTTGCATAATACTCTCTAGCTCCATCCATGTTTTTGCAAATGGGAAGATTTCATTCTTTTTTAGGCTGAAAAACACTATATATATATATATATATATATATATATATATATATATATAATTTAACTTTCAAATATGTGTGTATATATATGTGTGTGTGTGTATACACACACACACACACACACACACACACACACACACACACCACTTCTTTATACATTCATCAGTTGATGGACATTTGGGCTTTTTTCATAATTTGGCTGTTGTAAATAATGCTGCTATAAACATTAGGGTGGATATATCAACTTGAATTCATATTTTTGTATTCTTTGGGTAAAGACTTAGTAGAGTTATTGCTTAATTGTAGGGTAGTTATGTATTTAACATTTAGAGGAAACTCCATACTGCTTTCCATACTGCTACACCACTCTGGAGTGTTCCTTTTTCTCCACATCCTCGGCAACACCTGTTGCTTCTTGCGTTTGATGTTAGCCATTCTGACAGGTGTGAGGTGATATTGTAGTTATGTGTTACATCTCCTTGATGATAAGTGATGATGAGCACCTTTTACGTGTCTGTGGGCCATTTGTATGTCTTCTTTGGAGAAATGTCTTTTCATGGCTTCTGTGCCTTTTTTAATTGGATTTTTGGTTTTTGGATATTGAATTTTATAAGTTCTTCATATATTTTGGATACTAACCCTTTATCAGGTCTGTCATTTACCATATCTTCTCCCATTCCAAAGCTTGTCTTTTGGTTTTGTTGATTGTTTCCTTCGCTGTGCAGAAGTTTTTATCTTGATGAAGTCCCACTACTTCATTTTTACTTTTATTTCCCTTGCACCAGGAGACCTATCTAGAAAGATGTTACTACAGCTGATGTCAATAAAGTTACTGCTTATACTTTCCTCTAGGATTTTTATGGTTTACTGCCTCACCGATTCGGTCTTTAATCCATTTTGAATTTATTTCTGTGTGTGGTGTAAGAGAGTGGTCCAGTTTCATTCTTTCCAATGTTGCCCAATTTTCGCACACTCTTTGTTGAAGAGACTGTCTTTTTTTCATTGGATATTCTTTCATGATTTGTTGCAGATCAATTGGCCATAAAATTGTGGATTTATTTCTGGATTTTCTATTCTTTTTCATTGATCTATATGTATTTTTTTTCCAGAACCATATCATTTTGATTGCTACAACTTTATATTATAACTTAAAGCCTGAAACTATGATGCCTCCAGATTTGCTTTTCTTTTTCAAGATTGCTTTAGCTATTTGGGGTCTTTTGTGGATCCATACAAATTTTAGAATCATTTGCTCTAGTTCTGTAAAAAATGCTGCTGGCATTTTGGTGAGGATTTCATTAATTATGTATATTGCTTTGGGTAATATAGACATTTTAACAATATTTGTTCTCCTAACCCATGAGCGTGGAATGTCTCCATTTCTTTATATCATCTTCAATTTCTTTCATCAGTGTTTTGTAGTTTTTAGAGTATGGGTATTTCATTTCCTGAGTTAACTTTATTCCTAGGTATCTTACTATTTCTGGTGTGATTGAGAATGAGATTGCTTCTTAATTTCTCATTCTGCTTCTCTATTATTGGGGCATAGAAATGCAAATGATTTCTGTACATTGATTTTGTATCCTGCAACTTCAGTGAATTCGTTTATCAGTCTAATAGTTTTGGGGTGGTCTTTTGGGCTTTCTACATATAGTATCAAGTCATCTGCAAATAGTGAAAGTTTTACTTCTTTCTTAACCAATGTGGATGCCTTTTATTTCTTCTTATTGTCTGATTGCTGTGGCTAGGGCTTCCAGTACTATGTGGAATAAAAGTGGTTGACAGTAGACATTCTGTCACTCAGGTTCTCAGTTTTTTCCCCACTGAGGATGATGTTAGCTGTGAGCTTTCATATAGGGCTTTTATAATGTTGATGACAGTTTCTTCTAAACCTATTTTTTTGAAGTTCTTCTTTTTTTTAATCATAAGTGGATATTGTACTTTGTCAAATGCTTTTTCTGAGTCTGTTGAAATGATCATATGGCTCTTATTCTTTTTCATATTGATGTTATGTATCATGTTGATTGGTTTGTGAATATCAAACCACCCGTGTGACCCAGGATAAATCCCACTTGATCAGGGAATGATTCATTTCTTTTATTTTAATGTATTGCTGGATTGACATCTGGATGGCTCACTTGTTTTTTTTTTAATGTTTATTCATTTTTGAAAGAGAGACAGAGTGCGAGCAGGGGAGGGGCAGGAGAGAGGGACTCTTGAGTTCAGCCCAGGTAATGACTCAAGGTCATGAAATTGAGTGCCATGTTGGGCTCCATGCTCCACCTGGAGCCTGCTTAAGATTCTCTCTCTGCCGCACCCCTCTCTCTCTCTCTCTCTCTTTTTCTCTTTTATCTCTCTCTCTCTCTAAAATAAAAAAAATAATAAATATATTGCTGGACTCAATGTGCTAGTATATTGTTGAGGATTTCTCCATCTATGGTCATCAGAGATATTGGCCTATAGTTCTTTCTTTGTGGTATCGTATAGGGTTTTTTATGTATAGGGTAATGCTGACCTCATCAAATGAATTTGGCTTTTCCTTCATTTTCTATTTTTTTGAATAGTTTGAGAAGAATAGATATTAACTCTTCTTTAAATGTTTGGTAGAAATTGCCTGTGAAGTCTGGTGCTTGTCCTGGACTCTTTTTTGTTGGAAAGTTTTTTATTATTGACCCAATTCTTTGCTAGAAATTGGTCTGTTCAAATTCCCTATGTCTTCCCACTTCAGTTTTGTTAGGTTAGATGTTTACAGGAATTTATGCATTTCTTTTAGGTTGGCATATAGTTTTTCATGATATTCTTTTATACTTGTTTATATTTCTGTGCTGTTGGTTCTTATTTCTCTTCTCTCATTTGTGATTTTATTTATTTGGGTCCATTCTCTTTTTTTCTTGATAATTGTGGCTAGAAGTTTATCAATTTCTTGACTTTTTTGAAAGAACCAGTTCCTGATTTCATTACTCTGTTCTATTGTTTTGTTGCTGTTGCTGTTTGTTGTTGTTTATATAATTTATTTCTGTTCTAATCTTTATTATCTCCTTCCTTCTGCTGGCTATAGATTTTGTTTATTCTTCCTTATAGCTCCTTTAGGTATAAAGTTAGGTTGTTTGAGATTTTTCTTGCTTCTAGAGGTAGACCTGTTTTGCACTAAACTTTCCTGTTAAAAATACTTTGCTGCATCCAAAAAGTTTTGGACTGGTGTGTTTTCTTTTTTTTTTTTTTTTTTTTTAGTTTCCGTGTATTTTTTAAATTTCTTCTTTGATTTCCTGCTTAACCCACTCATTGTTTAGTAGTATATTGCTTAACCTTCATGTTTTGTGGTCTTTTCAAATTTTTTCTTATTGTGGACTTCTAGTTTCATAGTGTTGTGGTCAGAAAGGGTGCATAGTATAATTTCAATTTTTTTCGTATTTGTTGAGACCTGATTTGTGAACTAATATGTGATCTGTTCTGGAGAATGTTTCATGTGCAATTGACAAGAATGTGTACTCTGCTGTTTCAGGATGGAATGTTTTGAATATATCTGTTAAGTCCATCTGGTCCAGTGTATCATTCTAAGACACTCTTTCCTTGTTGACTTTCTGTTTAGATGATTTGTCCATTGATGTAAATGGGTTTTTAAGGTCACCTACTATTATTATGTTATTATTAATTTCTTCCATTATGTTTGTTATTAACTGTTTCATGTACTGGAGTACTTTCATGTTGGGTGCATAAATATTAACAATTATTATATCTTCTTGTTGGATTGTCCCCTTTATTATTATATAGTATCCTTCCTTATCTCTTGTTACAGTCTTTGTTTTAAAGTGTATTTTGCCCTTGGGGGCCTGGGTGGCTTAGTGGGTTAACCGTCTGACTTTAGGTCATGATCTCACAGTTTGTGGGTTTGAGCCCCACATCGAGCTCTGTGTTGACAGCTCAGAGCCTGGAGTCTGCTTCAGATTCTGTGCCTCCCTCACTCTCTGCCCCTACCCCACTCATGCTCTGTCTCTGTCTCTCTCTTTCTAAAATAAATAAGCATTAAAAAATTTAAAAATAAACAAAATAAAATATTGTGTCTGATATAAATATTGCTACTCTGGCTTTCTTTTCACAACCATTTTCATAATAAATATTTCTCCAACTCCTCTTGTTCAATCTGCAGGTAATTATAGGTCTAAAATGAGTCTTCTATCAGCAGCATATAGATGGATCTTGCTTTTAAATCCATTTTGTCATCCTATATCTTTTAATTGGAGCATGTAGTCCACTGAAACTCAAAGTAATTACTGATAGGTATGTACTAATTGCCATTTATTACTTGTTTTGTCATTGGTTCTGAAGATTTTCTCTGATTCTTTCTTGTCTTTTACTCTTTCATGGTTTGCTGATTCCTTTAGTGATGTATTTGAATTTTTTTCTCTTTATTCTTTGCACATTTGTTATTGTTTCTGATTTGTGGTTACTATTAGATTTGTATGTAACACCCTCTGCAAATAGCAATATATTTTAAGTTGATGACCGTTTAGGTTTGAGCCCATTCTTTACTTTTCCTTTCTCCAAATTTTAGGCATCTGGAGTCATATTTTACATCCTTTTATTTTGTGAGTTCCTTGAATAATATTTTAACTGAAATATTCATTTTTATTGCTTTTGTGTTTTCTACCTTCATACCGTCGTTTTTGGTCTTTTCTTTCCACTCAAACAGTTCCTTTTAATATTCTTGTGGGGCTGCTTTAGTGGTCATGAACTCCTTTAGTTTTTGTTTGAGAAACTCTATCCTTCTATTCTTTTTTTTTTTTTTAATTTTTTTTTTCAACGTTTATTTATTTTTGGGACAGAGAGAGACAGAGCATGAACGGGGGAGGGGCAGAGAGAGAGGGAGACACAGAATCGGAAACAGGCTCCAGGCTCTGAGCCATCAGCCCAGAGCCTGACGCGGGGCTCGAACTCACGGACCGCGAGATCGTGACCTGGCTGAAGTCGGACGCTTAACCGACTGCGCCACCCAGGCGCCCCTCTATCCTTCTATTCTTAATGATAGTCTTGCTGGATAGAGTATTCCCTGGCTGCAGGTTTTTCCCATTTAGCACTTTGGAAATATCATGTCACTTCTTTTTGGCTTGGAAAGTTTCTGCTGAAAAATCCACTGATAGTCTTATGAGGTTTCTTTTGTATGTAACTGTCTTCTTTTGTCTTACAGCTTGTGATATTTTTTCTTTATCTGTATTTTGCCATTTTAATTACAATATGTCTTGTGTGAATCTGCTTTGGTTGATTTGTTAGGGGTTCTCTGTGCCTCATGGATCTAGATATCTGTTTCTTTCCCCAGATAAAGAAGTTTTCAGCTATTATTTCTTCAAATGAAATTTTGCCACCTTTTCACTCTTTTCTTCTGGGACTCCTATAATACAAGTGCTATTAAATTTGATGGAGTTACTGAGTTCCCTAAGTCTATTCTCATTTTGCATAATTCTTTTTTCTCTCTTGTTCAGCGTGGTTACTTTCTATGACTCTGTCTTCTAGGTCGTTAAGCCATTCTTCTGCTTCTTCCAGCGTGCTGGGTTTTTTTTCCCATTAAGTGTTGTTCTCATTTCATTTATTGACACTTTTATCTCAGCTATAATATTCCCTATCTCCATGTTAAGAGTGTCATGGATGTTTTCCACTCTTTTCTCAAGTCCAGTGAGTATCCTTATGTTCATTACTTTAAATTCTCCATCAAGCATGTTACTTAATATCAGTTTTTCTAGGATCTCTGGCTGTGGTCTTATCTTGTTCTTTCATTTGGGACAAATATCTTTGTCTTCTCATTTTGTCTAAGTCTCTGCGCCTGTTTCTCTGTGTTAAGAAAGTCAGCTATGTTTCCTGTTCTTGTTATGAAGAAGAGGTCCTATAGTGCCCTGCAGCTTAGTGTCCCCTATTCCCTAGGACCCTGTGCTTCCAGAAGTGTCTCCAATGTGTGCTGTATGTACTCTTTTGTTGTGTCTTGGGCTACTGTATCCTTTAGGCCAGTCTACAGAGGCTCTCTTTGCCTGTTGTGGGCAGAGTTTGGTTCTTTGCCTGGATGTGGTGTGTTTTAACTAGGTGTGCTGTGGTCTGCTTGTGAAATGAGACCTGTTGCCACTTCCACTGGAACTGAGGCCTTGTAAAACTCATGGGTAGGGAGATACAGTGTGGGAAGGGATTTAGACTGGTCTTGTTGGGGAGGGGGCCTACTACATTGGGGCTGAGGTAACCATGACTGGAAAGGGCAGTTTCACCAGAGGACAGAGGTCAGGGCTTGATGTGGGCAAGTAAGGTAGGGAGTATTGGCACTGTGCTGGTTTCCACAGGTGGCTCTTTGTTTATGCTGAAGGGTAGTAGAGGAAAATGACACTTTCCAGTTCCTTTGTTCCCAGAGTGGTCTCTCCATGAATGCTGTCTCTCTGGGACTGCTCCAAGATGAGCAACTCACTTCCCCGCTGTGTGCCTCAGACGTTCTTTAGATCACTATTTCCAGGATGTATGTCTACAAACTGTTTGCCCTGCCTTTTCGCGAAGAGCAGTCCCAAGGCCCCTTGAGCCAAGCAGTCTGACCTTTAAAACTCCAGTCTCAGGGTGCCCGCATGGCTCAGTTGGTTAAGTATCTGACTCTTGATTTCTGCTCAGGTCATGATCTCACCATTTGTGGGATTGAGGCCTATACCAGGTTTACAGACAGCATGGAGTGTGCTTGGTATTCTTTCTCTCTGCCCCTCTCCCACCTATACATGTGTGCATGAGTGCATGCTCTTTCTCTCTCTCAAAATAAATAAACATTTAAAAAAACAAAAACAAAACCAAACAAGCAAAATTCCTCCAGGCTTACTCCCTGCTAGTTACAAGAACTCACAAAATTCTGACCATCTCACTTTCCAAGCCAATTGCTGTAAGGATTCCCTTTACAGGCTCCTGTATATGTCAGTCTTTCACCTTTCTCTGCAACTGTGGCTCCCTCCCCACAGCAGTGGCCATGGTCTGTTCCTCTCCCAAATTACATCTCTCCACTTCCTACCTTCTTTGATGTGGCCTCCTCTACCATTAGTTGTAGTTTTTTTTATACCATTCTTCAGGTTGATTTCTGGGCTATTTAGGATAATTTGATAGTTATCTGGTTGTATTTGTAGGACAAGGCAAGCCTAGAGTCCTTCTACTCTGTTGCCATTTTTCTTCCTATCCCAACAAGTAACAAGCTTTTCTTTCCCTTCCATGCTCTCTCTCCTCTTTTTCTCTGTGACTTATTTGATTCACCAGTGTCCACACCATGTAACATGGAATAATCAAGTATTACTGTAATATAAAAATAAAAAAGTGGGAGAGGTTAGGTAGTCATATCACAAAATTTTAATGTACAAATATCATGATTAGATTTTAACAAGCAAAATGTGGTGATTTTAGATCAGTTAAGAGAGTCGATGTTTGGAGAGTGTATTTATTTTCCCAGTGTGTCCTCAAGAATGATTCACTTAATGATAACATGCAAATTATGTTCTTGAAATGGAAAAATGTTATGGATAATATGTTACCATTAGTACCTTATTTTCCCTAAGCATGCCCTTTCTTCACATATATACATAAAAAGAGAAACCCTTTCTTAAGCATATTTGGCATTTGTGATCATTGTCAAGATTGGAAGAATTAACTATTCTCCCAATCCTCACCTCTAAATTATTTATCCTCTTTTTATTGAGAATTCAGTTCTTTTTTATGAAACTCACTTTTATTCAATGTTATGCTTACATTATTTTTTTAATTGTTGCTCTTTTGAACTGCTTCAAACACTCTATAATCAAAAATTACATGATTATTATTTGCTGTCATTACTTTCCAAAATAAGACACAAATATCTAAATCACATAACTGTCTTTACTATGTAATTTTCTAGTCAGAAATAAAATCTGTATTCTTACAGATTTGGGTGAAAATGTTTAAGAAAATGGTTGAGATGGAGTGCACCATTAAGCAAATTCATCTGCCCCATTGTTCACAATATTTTAGCTATTCTGATAAAATGCTGCAAGTGTTTGCAGATATATGGCACACTTCACCAGCAAATCATCATTTCCCAGACAAGATGTTATTCCATCATGGCAGTTTCTTCTGCAAATCCCACATTTATCATAATTCTTATCTTCACAATGCTCTGAAAATGAGAATTAGTATGTGATATGGCTTCCAAATGAAACTTAATATAACCATATTGCTTATCAGAGAAAGGAAATTCAAAACAAATACAGAGAAAGAATGTGGAACCTAGTCTTTTTCTTTACATTGCTTGACATATCCAACCTCTCTTGTGATGGTAGAGTCATATGAAAATCATTATGACTGTAGAATGAGTTTTGGAAGGCTAAATTGGCTTCTAAAAGCCATATAGTAGGTAAAGGCACTTTTGGAAAAATAAGCACAGACCCTTTTGTTTTGAAAAATCTAACCCTTAATTGATGGCTTTCAACCATGAATAGAAAGTAAAAATACTCAGAAAACTTTAAAGAACCAAAGAAAAGAATATCCTTGCTCCATATCAGACAACTGAATCACAACCTGTCAAAGTGGGTCCTGGTCAATATTATAAAATTTGCCTAACTGAATTTAATGCACAGTTAAAACTGAAAACCATGCTTTACTCATTACTTTGTTCTGGTATTACAATTGAAATTATTATGTAATATATATTGATCTTAAGTCATATGCATAATATAACAGTAATGTGGGGGATAAGCTTAGGAATCGTATGGGTTTACACCAATGGTTTAACAAGGCACAAAGAAATACAAAGTCAATAAAATGCTCACATTCGAGTTTGGGTAAACCAGATTGGCACTCCAAGAATAGGGGGGTGCAAAGACATCCTTAGAATAGGGAGGCACAAAGGAGTCAGGAATAGGGAGGTGCAAAGGCACCCCAAAATAGAAAGGGGATGCTGAACCCTCAAAGAGAGAGAGAAAGAGAGGCAAAGGCTTGAAATAGAAACGGTGCAAAGGTGCCCAATACATAGGAATAACAAGATTGGATATTCAGGGTGAAAACACCCCAAATTTAGTACTATAGAAGAAAGCTGCTTTCATAGGAGAATAGGGTCAGGTTAGGTAAATTGGTGAATTGGATTTTGGACCACTGTGCTGCAGGCCATGCAGCCCGGAGCAGAGATGTTTAACAAAAGAAAAGGTGCCTAACCCTGCGGTTATTCCCCCTATCTGTTCCATCCCCTAAGCTGGCAAAGATAAACAGGCAGAGTGCCTTCTATCTGCTGTTAACAACCATCTACCCATCTGCCTGGCATCTGGATTTTTATATTGACCCAAACCCCAAACACTCTATATCTTCAAAATCCCCTTTTCCCCTTCACGTCCACAAGTTAATGTTCCTAGTTTCTTTGTCTCTTTGTACATGCCCATCACATTTGCAAGCCTTCTGATCTGTATAAATACGGGGCAAGGACTCTTAATTGGGGCTCTTGTCTTTTTCCCGGACATTAGCCATCTCTCATTTTCATCCTGCATCCACTCTTTTGCTGGCCCAAAGAGAACTTTAGACTTAGAGTCTATGACACACTAAGAGGTTTTTTTTTTTCTTCCAAATATTTATTTATTTATTTATTTTGAGGTAGATAGAACATGAACAGGGGAGGGTCAGAGAGAACCCCAAGCAGGCTCTGAGCTGTCAGCGCAGAGCCTGACATGGGGCTCGATCTCCCAAACAGTAAGACCTGATGTGAGCTGAAACCAAGAGTCAGACACCAGGCTCCTCAGCATTAAGAACTTTACAATTGACATAGAACTTATAACCTTATTCATTCCTGAATATTTATTAAGCATGACCTATTTTCCAGGTTCTGGTGTGGTCTGGAAGTAAATATGTAAATAAGACATGGTCTTTGTCTTGATTATTTCCTCATTTTATGGTAACAGTTTTCATAAGAATGAATCAGTGGTTCAGTTTCAAATACTGTAACTGACAATAATTTTGGTTATATGGACAAAAATTACATTGTCTACCATCAAACACTTTTAGAAATTCAAAATATAGGTCTATTATTCATGTATTTGCAATTGCTTGAAATTAAGGAAAATGAGGTATATTTTTAAATACTTTGATGATACTGCTATATTCCTCATCAATACACACACACACACACACACACACATATATATATATATATATATATATATATATATATATATCACATTTTGTCCTATTGCAAGAATTTTGACAAAAACTGTGTATTTCTAAAAAATGACTTTGAAGCTTACTGGAAGTCCCTCTAACCCCTTAAGTCTATTAATCTCTGTATTGACTTTGTATTTTTATTAAGAGGAGCCACAAAGCACACAACCTGTGGGGGATATATTTCCCTTAATCCTCCTACTTTAATCCCCACAGATGCTATTTTCCTAGGTACTTATATTTAGTTTCAAATATTATTGATTTTGTCAAACTTCCCTTTTGGGTTTCAAGACATAATTTATTTTCTGTTTGGTGTTTCCAATTTAACACCTTTGTGTCATATGGCAGCAACGATGAGAAGGAAATATTCTTACAACAACATTAACTTTCAAATTGTACAAAAATTAATTGGGTTTTGATTCAATAAATAATTACACTTGAAAAGTCTCTTGAGAAATTATGAACTTCATACCATAAGCATTAGCCTATTATTGACCTTACACTCCCTGCGAAGAATTAGGAATTCATGACACAGGTTTTCTATTCTTGGACTAAATGTCTCTTTGGGTATGAAATGGCCCAACATTTCTCTGACCAAGATCATATTGTCAAACTATGCTTTGCATCCCTGTAGTACAGCAAATTACAGTTATAAAAAATGTAATTTTATTACTAAAAAAAAGTGACAATGAGACCTCATGGCCCATGACCACAAAAGAAGGGTTTAAATATTTGACACTTATTAGTAAATCATAATATAGTATTAGATCATCTAAAATCTTCAGGTCTTAGTTTTCCCTTCAATTTACAGGGGATTCTTATTCTTATCATCATGCTCCTATGTGATTATTTAAAAGAAAATATGTTGTCTGTACAGAAAGCATTCAATCATATTTTTATTTAGATCATTCTGATTGGAAATGACTGAAACTAATCTCAATCTAACATGGAAAAGGAAAAGAAGAATCAAATGAAGATTTGGAAAACACAACCACGGAAAGAGCTGGTATTCACTTGGACTTCAAGAGCATTGGAAGCAGCCCTTTCTCAATCAGCTCACCTGTGTTATGGTCTGTTTTTTGTTTAGTCGTCCCTATGATAGTTTCATTTCCATTTCATTTCTATTTTCATTTCAAGCTGGCGTAGTTGCATTTTATCTTCAGTCACCAGATAGCAATTTCCTTCCAGCTCTCTCTGCCTAAATCTGGTGGAAGAACTTCTTGATCTAAAATGTGTCAAGAAACCAGAATTAGAGGACTATGATGGACCTCATATGTACAGACAAATCATACATGTCATTGTTATAATTGACATCTATGCCTATTTCATCATGTGACCATGAATAGCACCCCTTATATTCTCAAAAACATCAGGTTTGAACAATAAAGTATAAGGTCACCCTTAATATTTATCATGTGCTCAGGAAGAGAAAGCTTTTGGAAAGGGTGTACCAGGCTGGCAACTTGAAGTATTCACAAAGAAATATTGAGATAATAAACAATTGCTAAGCACCATTGTTTTCAATGCTTTAATTTTTTTTTACACTTTCTCGATTGAGATGAATAACCTATATTTTGCTTTGCAGGTTCTTTTAATTAACATTCTTCACCTTACCCCACTTTGCATATCACATAGCACTTCACAGAGTACTGAAAAACCAAATGTCAGGGAGTAGCAGGGCTTCTACTTTGTTTAATGAGAAGTACCACATACCACAGAACTTTCTTTTTCTAACATTGTTGTCATTCTCTAACATAAACTTGGACAGGAAATGAAATAATCTGATGTAAATCCCTGCCACAGCTTATTGGGCTAGGGTCTAAAGAAAAAGTAAATAAAGGATAAAATTCCCGTCAAAAGTATTTGCTAAAGTGAATATGGAATAAGAGAAGCAAGATGTTAACAGTAAGCATCATTTTAAAAGCATTTCAATGACAGACTTGCTCAGGAGTTCCTGAAGTTTGGTTGAAGTTCTTTATTCTTTAGCTACAAATCACTTACGCTTATTTCCTCCCCATTTATAATAGACATTCTTTTTACATCCCTAAGTGTCCCTGAGTAGCACAAATGTGCAGCCATGCGAGGGAAGAGTTTTTCAAAGGGCTAGTAACTGCGGTTTATTTAAAAATTCTGATGGCTGGAAAGGAAGCAATGGAAGTCATGCAGGGAAATAGCTCGCAGACAGATTAGGTCTCTTGCAGGAATGAACTTACATTGCATGTTGGCTCAAGGCTAATTTCAAAAGTGTCTAAAGAGTAACTATATGATGAGGAGTAATTATAGATTAAAATTGCCAACATCATTCTACCATCATGAACATGTCAGCAAATAAAATATATAAAATATCTGCTCAAGCAGCAAATAAAAAACTTTTCTCCCAAGTTGCAGCTCCTGAGAGACATTTTCTATCAGAACATGAGGGTATTTTTCAGGTTAACAAACTAAAGTCCTGTGAGAGAGTTACATAATTGTGTGAGGAAGGACAAACATCAGATAAGAGTTACTGGTTGCTTCTGTTTAGGCCTTGTGAACCACTGCCTCAGACTAAAGTATTCTTAGAACTTTCTATAACAAATACAATATATCATTTGTGATAGACTGTAAAATGGCTACAAATCCATCCCCCAACCCCCCCCCCCTTTTTTTTTGCATCCTTCCCCTTGCATTGCAACTTTGCTCACCAGGTGGAGTCCGTTGTCAAAACCTGTGATTCTATCCCTCTTGCACTGAGCCTGGAACCTGAGGCCGCCCTCTGTACACTTACTAATCTGCTAACAGATGACAGGGGAGATGGAAAAGAATCAAGCTCCCAAGACAACAGTTTCTAACAACAAGACACATAAGTGAGGTCATCCTAGATGCGATGAGAGAGTCTAGAAATATCAGAATACTGAGATAAATAATGGTAGTTGTCCTAAACCTACGGAATGGGAGGTATTTGTTAAATAGCAAAAGGTAACTTGTACATCAGAGTGTGAACCATATGTAATTTTCATTATGGTATAGATTCAACCTTTCCAACTCAATCTTTATTTTGGCATTTGAAATTTCGGGTCAAAAAAAAAAAGAAATTTCGGGTCAAAAGATCTTTCAAGATCATCTTCAGATGATACCATATATACTTGTGTTGTGGCTGATTAATTCAATATTAAAATCTAATCAAGTATTAGTTGTTTATAAAAGGTCTCTGAACTAACAGGATCATTCATAGCATAGACTGTTATCTGAGTGCCAAAGCACATAATTAATTAATCAGATTAGAAGTGGGACTTATAAAATGGTTGCCTGGAAGAACTTATTCCTGTTTTTACATTACCAGGAAATAAGAGGTTTTTAAGCAGCATATAATACATAAGAACATTGTGTTACTGCTACGATCCCATTGAATTAAGTTTACTGTATGATTATATTTTCTTCATTTCTTCCTGGACATTTAAATACAAATAAGATTCTCAAGGGACTGAAATTGGAGATAAACCAAGAAGTTACAGTGTTTAGCAAATGTTTACTTGAAATATGCATTTCTAATTAAAATATGTGGATGACCCCATGATAAAGTTAGGGAACAAATGGAGGGAAGTTTGAGTCGTGCCACCCATGATCTCAAGAAATAAATAATAATAAAATATTATTTTCAAAAGAGTTGAACTTTTTCAACTCAAAAGAGTTGAACCACATACACTTTGGATCAAAGTGGTAAGATATCAAGCCACTGTAAATCTTAAGATTCGTAGGCTCAGAAGACTTAACTATAACCTAATGTAAAGGTATTAATATAATTTTTTCTAAAACTCTCATCGGAAAAGGGGTAGCTCTTCCTTAGAAATGGAAATTGGAGCCACAAGGGGAAGTACAGAGAGTTTGTTTGCATACATTCAAAGGGGCGAATGTGCCTTGGCCTAAGAACAAAGACTTTTATGCTTCAGTGGCAGATGTGTTAATGTGGAGATGGGTATGTGAGGCTGCCTTGGCCAGATGTCAGAATACGGCCCACTATTCTTAACCCTGCAGTTTCCATATCATGCTGAAATAGCTGTGATAATTTGATCTCCCATGTGGCGTGGACACAGCGAAAGTACTCTCCTTGTGGTTTGAGCCTCCAGGCTTTGGGGTAGCCTTACTTACCACTTATATTAATAAATGGTTGTGAGGATTATTATTGACCCTTAGATCCATATCTTCTGTTATACCAACTTGGCAGGTTTATGTCTTATTGTAAACAGGTCTATTGATATTCTGGCTTTATACTTGCTGCCTATGCACGTGTTGGCTCTGAGGGATCCCTGGACTGATGAGTACATGTTGCATTTGCAGTCACAAGTGCTTCCAACCACATATGATCACAGTCTTTTTTTTTTAATGTTTATTTATTTATTTATTTATTTATTTATTCATTTATTCATTTAGAGCAAGAGTGCACATGTGCGAGCGGGGGAGAGGCAGAAAGGAGGAGAGAGAGAGAATCCCAAGCAGGCTCCGCACTGTCAGCGCCGAGCCCTATCTGAGTCTGGATCCTACAATGGTGAGATCACCTGAGCGGAAATCAGGAATCAGATACTTAACCCGTGGAGCCATCCAGGTGCCCAGCCGTTGGTCTGGAACTATGCTGATTCACCGCAGGGATTCCACGCTAAGGAGACATGGCTGGGCTCTGCGTCCTGCTCTAAGTAATGTCCCACAGTCTGCTTCTGCCTCTTCCTTTCCAATTGTTGTAGAAGTGAATTAAGATAACTCTGAACTTGGAATTTTAAACAAGAGTTTTATTGCTTATTACATATTCTCTGACAACCTGGGGAGCCTCTCTCATTCCAAAGTAGGGCATAAGGGGTGTCTGCATTGTTAAACACTTCACAGGTTGTTCTAATAGGATAAAAGCTAGTGGTGTCTTAAATGTTGAATAAAGTAAATAAAAAGTATCAAAATTTTCTCATTAATGTCTCATTTAAAATGTGCAAACGGATCTACGTAGACAGGGAAATCCTCTGAGACTCTTAAGCGGATGACATGCTGGAAGTCAAGTACTGGCTTCAGGGGAGGGAAGTTGCTTATGCTGAGGCTTTGGGCTTCCTGTAAGAGCTGCTTTCACAACATATTTACTAAGATTCTGTATCCAATGGTGCAAGTGGTCGTATCTCTTGGGAGACGTTCTGAGTATAAGAAATGTTAAATTTATCATGATGTTGCATCTTGGTTCCCTTGAGAAGCAGCAGTAGCAAAGCTAGAAGTCTACTTAAAATAAGAAATAGCTTTAGGGAAACCTTGAGGGAGAGGTGATCTTTGGGGGCAAAACAATTTTGTTGTTATAGCTTGATTTTTTCCTTTGTTCTAATTTAAAATGCAAGCTTCTAAAAATGCAGCTGGAAATGTACCTATACCTTCAGTATAGCTTCACTTTTTATTTTCTTTAAGAATTAGAGCTCTGTCTCTTCTTTTAATTCAGACTCAAAGGGCTATAATGTCAATTAAATTGTTTTTACTATTAAATTATAGAATTATTCTTATTTTTTAGGTGTTTAGGATGTTAAAATAACAGCATATAAAACCAACAGGCCCTGATGCAGAGAAACAAATAAACATCTTTTCTTACTATGTATGCAGGTTTGTAACTCAACAAATAAAATGTGGGTTAAGTGTGTAATTAAGATGAGTGCAAGAGCATGGCGGGATGCATAGGGGCTCACAGGTGTTTCTGTAGTGTACAGGGTAAGGATCTCTGGCTCTGAAGTCAACCAGTATGACTCCAAATCCCAGATTCCACATCTCTTGTGTGACCTTGACTGATTTATTTAACCTCATAACCTTCATTTTCATTGCTTATAATTTGAAGATAATAATGCTACATACCCCCATAATGTTGTTGTGGAATTAAATGAGATAATTTATATAAAACATTGAGCTTGGTATATGGCACAATATATATATGCCTCAATAAAGGGTTATTATTATTGTTGCTGCAAGACAATATAGGAAACAGACAAGTTTAGTTGTAAAAGTAGAGATTAGTGAAAGAAGTTTTCTGTATACCAAGATGAGGCATTTGTACATCGTGATGAAAGGAATGTGCAACCACTTTTGCATGGATTTGTGAGTGGGCTGATGAATTGTGTGAGATAGAAGCATCATTTTATTAGTTTTAGGTAAGGTGACATTATGAGCTACGGGCACTGGTACATCTATCTCCACCCCACACTTAGAAAATTCACACATTCTAACATTCATATTTAGACTGATGAAGGGAATATTGAATTAGGTAAACCCTTGACTCAACAGCTGCAGTAGGCATAGATTAGCGCATGCCGGAACATTTAGAAATCCTACTTAGAAATTAGAGAATCAAATTGAAAGAAAGCAATATGACATCATTCCCAAACACCTTTGTGCTTCAAAAGCAGGAGACCCAGGTAGACACTGTTGTAATCATGTGTGATCTAGTGACAGGTTTTAATAAGTGACAGGTTTTTAATAAGGGCATGAAAACATTTATAAGTATCTCATAATGACCATCACCAAAACCTAGTAGGATATTATTATATGTATCAATGACAAAGTCACAGACACCACTGTTACTCCACTGTTTTGCTTACATTCATAATTGAAGAAAATGCTAAATTTTAGTTACAGATTGTTGAAAAAAAATACATAACCTTTTTTTCCCATTGAGGGTCATTGATCCACTGAATTTTATACACAGATTCTTTCATGAGATAAACGAAGCCAGGTTACTGGACTGTATAAAGCAAAGGCAACTAACACTCCAACTAACACTCCTTCTAGCTGTCATTTGTTTGTAATGTTAAGAAACAGGTTTTTACTTTATAAAAGTCAATTAAATATTAGAATTATTTCAGCAGTTTGTACATACCTAATTTTTGCATTCATTACCTATTTATTCTTCTTTCTGTCATAGATATTACAAGCATAATAAGGGGAAAGTAGATGGAATGTTTGATTGTTATGTTATGTAGTTGTTCTCTGTACCATATAGACATTTGAACAGAAACATGAAAGAGAGAAGAGGAACTGAAATAAAGATCTGAAGAATATAATTCTAGTGAGAGGGAACAGGATGTGCAAAGGACCTGTGGCAAGAGTATAATGGGAATGTTTTAGGAATATCACAGATGCCAGACAGGCTACAGCATAGTGTTCAGAAGGGAACTAGTAGAAGATAAAGGCAAGGGAAGTACTGTGTGTGTGTGTGTGTGTGTGTGTGTGTGTGTGTGTGTTTGGGGTTGGCGGTGTTGGTGAACATTATATATTAGATCCTCAAAGGTAATGGAAAGAGAAACACTATGAATAAAACTCTCAATTAATTGGGAAGCTCTATTAGGATATTTGATACAGAGGAGCACTATACTTTGTTTTACAGTTTAATCATTTTAGCTGTTGTATAGAAAATAGAGTAGGGAAGAGAAAGGGGAGAAGCAAGGAGACAGAAAAATTGTGGAAATAATTCAGATGAGCAATGGTAGCTTAAGCCATAGTTCTGGTAAAGTTGCAACTGGAGGGATACAGTTTCCATTTACTGACGTAGAGAAATCTGAAAGCAGAGTTGTGTCCCTAAAAACGAAATTAAGTTTTTGGACAATTAATTTTAGATGTTATTGTGAACAAACAAATAACATTTTGGTCACTCAAAGTCATTAGAATGTTCTTGGTAATAACCTTCTAATAAACGAAGTGAAGGATGTGAGGCTGTATTTACTACAATATTCCCTTTAGGGAGTATGTTGCAAAAAAAAAAAATTCTCAAGCAGGATTCTGCCAGAGATACAAAGATTTATTGGCAGGTAATAGAAAAGTTCTCTAAGAATTTCAGTTCAATTCTTTGTTGTTGTTGTTGTTGTTTGTTTTTATTTTTCAGGAGCTCTAACCTCACCTTGTATGGAATGTTTATTCAAGATGAATAGAAGAATATTCTAGATGCCAAATCCAGCAAATTTTGTGGTCAGAGTCAGGTCACTACTCTGTAATCAATTTTCAGTAAAAAAGTCTGTTTTAAACACAAAAGCTTTATTATAATTTCCAAGAAAGGGTAAGAGAACCCTTCTACTCTTATCCATGTATCTAGATGAAATACAAAACATGTGGAGATTTTATTAAAAATTTCAAAGAGCACATAAGAAGATTATTTCTGTATGCATAAGAATAATTTTGGCATCATAATTGGTTCTTTAGAAGACAATATATTAACAACTTCAAATTTATAAACAAAGATTAGTTTGAACCTGGATTTCAGTACACAAATCATTTAACACTAATATTCAAGAGTAAAATTAAATATAATCTTTGGAATTCATTTACTCTAAATATTTAATAGCCAGAAACATTTTCTCAACATTAGAAATGATAAAAAACCAGGGGCACCTGGGTGACTCAGTCGGTTAAGCAGCTGACTTTGGCTCAGGTCATAATCTCACAGTTTGTGGGTATGAGCCCCATGTCAGGCTGTGTGCTGACAGCTTGGAGCCTGGAGCCTGCTTCAGATTCTGTGTCTCCCTCTCTCTCTGCCCACCCCCACTCCCGCTCTGTCGTGTGTGTGTGTGTGTGTGTGTGTGTGTGTGTGTGTCTCTCTCTCTCTAAAAAATAAACTTTAAAAATATGATTAAAAAAACCAAAGTAGCAAAATTGGTGATACTTGCTGATATGATTGTTTACCGAAACATTAAACAGAATCCTCTGGAGAACTTACAATCAATAGTTAAATGATCAAAATTCAAATTGAGAATATTGAAGGATGAGGTCACTTGTTTCATAATAGCAACGCTATCTATAAAAACTAGGAATAGGTCTAAAGAAAACTATGTTCAAGACCTGGAAAACAAAAGCTAAAAAATGTACTGGGAAGTGAGAAAAGAGTCTTGAATAAAATAAGATATGCACTATGTTTCTGGAGGAAGAAATTCAATATTTCAACTATGTCAGCTCTCCTAAATTTCATCTGGGAAAGAAAATGTGAAAATAGCGAGAGAGGCATGCAAGAGGGAAGAGAGGTGGGGGTCGGAGAGGGAGAGGAATATCAGATATCAAACTTCATTTTAATCAATTATTGCTTGTAAGGTTTGGTTAAAAATCTACCCCCAAAACCAACAGGACACTGTACAAACTGTATGTTAGCCAATTTGACAATAAATTATAATAAAAACATAATGACTTGATCAAAGTTGGTCTGAAAATGTATTCTTAAAAAAAGTATTCTTTCAAATAAAACACTATAATCCTATCTATCTGCTGGCCCAAGTTTTAATTCTGAGTGGTGCATCACTTATAAGACTGACCAGAAAACAAAACAAAAAAAATCTATAAAGCATTAATGGCTTGGTAAGTATGATTTACTACTTTGTTCCTTATTATTTTTCTTAAGTTTCCAAATTACTTACTATATGCAGCCACAGCATCACAGCTAACTTTCACGGAGGATTTCCTAGGTTCCATGTAATGTGAGAAGGAAGCACTTTACATGGATGCCATATATAATCCTCACAAAAAATTACACAAGGTAGTTACTATTCATCTCCATTTACAGGTGAGAATAGGTTTGAAGTGGGTAAATAACTTTCACTTTTACAGGTAGTATTAAGTCCATATAAATTACTTTAAAATACCTACTATACTTTTATAAGCAGATAAAAGTTTTAAAACAAACAACACAAAATTTTTGTAGCAATACTATAGAGATGATAAGGTGGAATTGAGTTTCCCTGTTAGGAGGATATTATAGTTTTCTAGGTGAGAAATAAAAGATTGAGCTGGGGCAGTGGAAGCCAATGTGAAGTTAAATTTAAGAGCTATTTAGGAGGTAGATAGATGGAACTGTTATCATTGTAGCTATTGCTTATTTACTGTTGAACAGGAGTCCCCTGACATTTTCACAATCACTGGTATAAGGCAGAAATAGCCTCACGGAATGATCACAACTAAAAGTTTGTGAACTGCAAAGATTTTTTAATGTCTTAGGATGCTATGGTACAAGTTCAGAGGACTTGTGTTTTATATTTGTATATGTGTTGCAGGGAGGGGGCTTTTCTGTATTTACATAAATTAGATTGGTATGGGAAAGCTTCTTAATTTGCTTTTGCTTAAAGGAAAGTTTCAGGTGCCTGCTGAATACCAGTACTATTGGTAAGCAGCTGATTATTTTCTGCCTCTGTGTCTCTCTCTGTCTCTCTTTGACTCTCTCTCTCTCTCTCTCTCTCTCTCTCTGTTTCTCTCTCACCCACACACATACACAAACATGCATACACAGAGACAACATATCCTATGGTATAGATTTTTTTTTAAAGATTCCTTAACTTTTTAAGAATAGTTCTTAAGACCCAACTATAGGCTACCTGTAAGAATTGCATTTTAGGTATAAATACAAGATTTTTAAGAATAGTGAAAAAAAATAGATCTTCCTATCACAAATGAAGAAAATGCTGAAATCCCTATACTAACATCAGTCAAGCAGATTTAATCACAAAGAACATTATTGGGGATCAAGGGGCTATTCCACAATGATAAAGTAGCCAATTCATCAAAAGGGACTATCCATGATAATTTTGTATTTACTTACCTAATAACAGATCGACAAAATACCTGAAAAAAACTTCCCTTTCAAAGGGAAAGAGACAAATGTACTTTATAGTCAAGAGATCCGGCATCTCTTCTTAATTAATTAATAGAACAAGTAGACAGAAAAGATACAGAAAATTTTTAAAACACTGTCAATCTACTTGAACAACTTGGCATTTATAGAATGCTCCACCCAATAACAGCCAAATTTGCATTCTTGAGAAGTGTAAGTGGAACATTTATTAAGATAAAATAAGGATAATAGCCCCCTTATTGGGCTCTGTGCTGACAGCTCGGAGCCTGGAGCCTGCTTCAGATTCTGTGTCTCCCTCTGTCTCTGCCCCTCCCTTTCTCATACTGTCTCTCTCTCGCTCTCAAAAATAAATAAACATTATTTTTTTAAATAAAGAAGATAAAATAGGGACAAAACAAGTGTCAATAAATCACAAAGATTTTGAACTGAACAAACTTTATTATCTAACCAAAATAGAATCAAATTAGAAATCGATAACAGAACTCTGGAGAAATCCTGAAATATTAATCTGGTTAAAGAGAAAATTAAAAAGTATTATGAACTGAATAAAAATGAAAATCTAACATTAGAATTTGTGGGAGGCCTCTAAAGCAACACTTAGGCCAAAATTTATAATACTAAATACTCATATTATAAAAAAAGGAAGTTCTCAAATCTTGACTTCAGCTTCCACTTTCAGATGCTGGATAAATCAGCTCAAATGATACATAGGGTAAGCAGAAGAAACAGAATAATAATGATAAAAACAGAAATGAATAGTGACACACACACACACAAACCAAAATAATAGAGAAAACGGAGCAAAGAGCTGTTTTCTTGAGATTAATAAATTTTATAAGCCTATAACCTAAATGATTAGGAAATAGCAGAGAAAAGAGTTTGACTTTCCTCTAGGATAATAAGGTGGTCAGTCAGCTTTTCTTTGGAAATTCTTAGATATCTGTAGAGTCCTCTAATCACAAACTTGGAAGGGAGAGTTTTAGATGTGAAGCAAAGAAAGGTGGACCAAGAGGCCTCAACATTCTGTATGAGGACATCCTCTTAATCCCCCAAATGTAGCCTGGCACCCTATTCATCCCCTGTATCAACACCTTGGGTTTCTGAGAACATTCTTGTTTAATTTCTGTAGAAACCACCTTCCAGGAGTCCTGTTGGGTAGAACTGCACATCCAGAGGTCATTGAAAGGCTTAATGAACAATTGTTATTTTCACATTCTGCTTCTCAGCCACCTGCTATGGTAGCTGATGCATCCAATTCCTGGAAATTGATGACATCTTCTAACTGAATTGCCTGGATTCTCTGTTCTTCCTCTCTATGGATTTTTTTTAAGTTTATTTATTTTGAGAGAGAGAGAGAGAGAGAGAGAGAGAGCAAGGGAGGGGCAGAGAAAGAGGGAGAGAAAGAGAATCCCAAGCAGCTTCTACACTGACAGCTCAGAGCCCAACATGGGACTGGTATCCACAGACTGTGAAATCATGACCTGAGCTGATATCAAGAGTCAGACACTTAACCAACTGAGTCACCCAAGTGCCCCACCTTTCTGTGGATTTATGGGTTTTAAGTTACCCAATCTGCAAGTTACTCACCTTCATTTGAATTTTTTCTGCATGATTTTTGGTATCTCCCACTGTCATGAAATACAGAGCTTATGATTCATTTACTTATACTAATTTCTTTGCATAGCTTTGAAGTGGTTTTCATTAGTCCTGATAATGCCACTTGTAGAGTGTCCCAATATCATCCATTGCATTTAGTTAATATGGTCTCTAGTTTTTGGGTGTTTTTTTTTTTAATCCGGAATAGTTCGATAGCCCTTCTTTGTCTTTCTTAACATTATTCCTTGTTTGTTGTTTATTTACTGTTTATTATTTGTTGAAGACATAAAAGCCCGATGTTTTGTACAATCTGTTAAGTTATTTATTTTGAGAGAGGCAGAGTGAGAGTGGGAGAGGGGTAGAGAGAGAGGGAGAGAGAGAGAGAATCTCAAGCAGGCTCTGCAGGGTCAGTGCACAGAGCCCTACATGGGGCTCGAACTCAGGAAACCGTGAGATCAGACCCTGAGCTGAAATCAAGATTCGGATGCCTAACCAACTGAGCCATCCAGGTGCCCCAAATCTTAATTGGATTTTTCAATGTTTCTTCAGGATTAGATGTGTTTTATTTAGTAAAGATACTGCATAAGAGATGCTGCATTATTTTTGGTGTTTCATATTGCAAGGTACATGATGTTAATTCCTCTCCCACTCTTGCACTCTCTCTCTCTCAAAATAAATAAATAAACATTAAAAAATATGGAACGGCAAAACTACAAATTAGATTTTAAGATTTATTTGTGATTGTATTTATCTTTACCCTGGAAGTACATAGTCAACATAATACTATGTTCAAAACCTATTGTATCCCTTTTTTTTCTTTGCCATTATTTAATTCACTTGTAATACAGATAGGTTCATTGGGTTCTGTTTGTTTTCAAAATATAAAGGTTGTGCCTGATAGTTTTAAATCAAAACAAAGCATCAGGATAATGATAACAAATACTTTGAAATGATATATATATATATGTGCATAAATCTCATTATTTTAAAACACATTTATATTCTACATGATACCAACATAATCGAATATGACAAAAGTTTTTTCCTCTAACTCTCTAAGATCAGTTTTTATTGTTTCCAGAGTGAACGAATCATACAAATGATGCCTGTATAATTTTAAATAATTTGGAGAAAAACTATTTGAGTGATTTGGATCTCCTTTATCTAGCCAGGTATATATATTTTTTTTTTCTCAATTTCCTTTTTGAAGACAGGGTCTTAATTTGAAAATTTGCTTCTCTTTGATATTAGTAGACGTTTCAGGAAAAGGAAGTTTTTACGTGTACGAAATTGATATTTTTGCAATATTTTGATGTGTAAATTAAGACAAAGTGCTTCCTTATAGCTGAATAAGAACAGATGCATGTGATGAATATAAGAAAAACAGAAACAGATGGCATATCAAATTTATAACATCTTAATTTATCCCTTTTTATGTAACACAATTACCGTAGCAAGCATACTATATTTAACTGGTTTTCTTGGAATCTGCCAGTTCCCTAAAGAAACAGAATGGCTTTTTAAAATGTACCTCATACATACACACATAACAATGTTTTGATGTTATTGTTATTGGGATGTAGCAACTTTCCCAATTAAAATGCACAAGCACTCACATTATACTTTCTGAATTTGCATGAGACAATGTAGTTACTTATCTTCCACTAATCAAATAAAATTCTAAATAGGGTTAGTTTCATAGGAAAATATTTCTCTAGCACCAGCAGGAAAGGAGATGTATATTTCTCCATCATTCCAGAAGGAACACATGTGTAACTCCCTTTGCTTTTCCCTGATATACTTTCATGAACTAATTTTAAAAGTATTAATTTTACCGCTTTTACCATGACAAAGATTTCTTTACATACCTTTGAAAGCAAATTTTGATGCAAGATAAGTTCAGCTTCTAATACTAAGAAAAAATTAAAGAAAGCATTCAGGCAATTATGTGAAAAATACAGATGTCTAAAATCCTCTCAAGCTATTGAAAACCAAGGATTTAGTCTTGGATTATCCTGATTGGTAAAATTGACTAAATAATTCCTTAATTCTCTATTTGATTATTATTGTGTGATTACAGACTTGAATTAAATCAATGTTCATGACAAGTCTGGATAATTTGGGTTGCCAAATCCTCTTTTCTTCCGTAGACATTTTGTCAGTTTCTTCAAGGTGCTTACAATCTTTCTTGTTCTAAAGGATGAACATATAGGTCACTCTGTAATACAGTCAAACAACATTTTCCAACACAATAGAAAGTATGTGCAGCCTTGGGAACAGCTAAATTAGTTTCAACTTTTCATCAAGTTCATTGTCACATTATTGACTAACCTATGGTCCCAACATTTAAGCCCTTATACAAATCTTATAAAATTAACTTGCTTGTGGTTGAACTTAAAGCATATGGATCCTTTCAGTTGTCTCATGATTATAGAGTCTCACTGCAGTAGATGTTGTGAAAACATGCTCTTTGAACCCTCTCTGTGTGTATATTTTTTTAGACCTATGTATCTGATCTCATTAATTCTTCTTACTGCATTAGGGGAATATATATATATATATATATATATATATATAAATATAAATATATATAAATAATATATATAAACATATAACAAATAAAAGTAGAACATAGTAAATAAACATATAAAAATATATTTAATACAAAGTAATTATTATAATCCAATTTCCTGAAAATATTAAGAATAGGGTTCTTAACAAAACAAAAACTGAGCAGTAAATATACGTGGTTATTGTTGTTGTTTACATGGATAGACATACATAGTGATTCCAATTGTAAAATCATATATTTTTAAGGCAAGGCTACATCCAACCAACATAAAATCTAATCTTGGCCATTTTTTTATGTTGTTAGACTTATTGCTTAGAAAATATACTGCATTTTTTGGCCATTTTAGTTAGAGTTCACCACAAGAATGCAAATTATGATAAGCAGTGAAGCAGAAGGCTGATGACTCAGATTAAAAAGCAATCAAACTAATAATTAAATTATCTGCCTCATATTATCTCTTTGACTATGAGCATTTCTTTAAATGTTCATTGCATAACGTTAATAGCTTTCCTACTACAGTGACACTTGCAATTACAGATAAGGTATGCAAACATATTTGTACTCTAGTGAGGTCTTTAACCAGAAAATAATGTTGTGCTAATATCATTTTGTTTAAGAATATGGGGCGTCATTAATTTGGTGTTCATTTTAAGGTATAAAAGTGATTAATTAGTCATGACAACCTGGTATATGAAACATAATTATAAAGGCATCCAGGAAGTCAGTCTTTTTCATGTTTGTATAATGCTTTCCTAAATTAAATATAATGGGGTTTGGAACATAATTAAGATAACACAAGGCAAGTCACACACACACACACACAAACTTAAGAAACAAAATATTTGAAGATAAAGAATTCTGAGTTTAGAAAATTACACAATATAATTATGTTTATAGAAACAGGTTTTATTTAATCTTAAACGTTAGGACTAGCATGCCTATGCACATTTAAAGAAATGATGCTTTCATACAAATTCAAATCACATTATATTTTGTTCTGTGAACTAACTTGTACCAGGAATTATTCTGGTTCTCTGATATATATTATCTAATTAAATGGGAGGATTCAGTCAGAGCCGGGAATGAATAAGCATAAGAGTGGGAAAGAGTATGATATTCATTCACTCATGAAATACTGATTGGGCCCCATTAGGCACAAGTCACTGAATTCCACACTATGCACTTTACGGTTAGATTCAGAAATAAATAAAACTGAAAATTGACACTGGGAAAGAATTTTACAGGTGACAAAATGAACATGTGAGGTGCTTTGAGAAACAGAGGAGATAAGTATAATTAAGTATCGAAAAGGAGGAAATGAAGGCAGGGGGGAAACAAGAAGGAAAACCTGTATTAAGGTGATAGCATGTCTCTGCTTCTTTGAGACTAGGAGGGACTGGTATATACAAGTGAAAATGAAGGACAGATGGGAATACACACAAAAGAAAATATGGAAGTTAAGATACAAAGGTATAAAAGTGTAAAGTTTATGAAAGAAAAGACAGTGTTTCACATTTTCTATTATTATTAAATTAGTAAAGTTTTTTTTTTTTTTAAGTATAAGACTTTTCCAAAGCTCGAAACCTTAGTTGGAATTCAAATGTTAAAGGGTAAATAAAAGTTTGAATTCAGTTTCCATATGGGACATATGCTAATTTCTTCCACCAAGAATCTACTTACCCTACTTCTGGTTAAAGAAGAAGGCTTCATGGGCACATAGCCTGTGCAGTAGCACGGGGCTCCATGCTGAGAAGACCACTGTGCTTGGTTTTATGCTCTGTTGTTGCTGTCTTAAAATCCGTACTATTTTTTTAACATGGAACCCTGCAGTTTCATTTTGCACCCCACAAATTGTGCAACTTTTCCAGACAGCACATTTGACTTCTGAAGAAGCATACGGCCTCCTCTCCTTTGAATGGGCCCCGACTTACCTTGGACTGTTAGTATAATCACATTATCCTTGAGGTAGAGATTCATAGGAACATCAATCTGAATCACGAGCGAAAGTTAGGTCTAAGCTGATTTTTTTAAAACTGTTTAGTATTCTGAGACTTCTGAAGTTTCTTTCTTCCATTGAATGAGAAGCCAGAGGGATATTAGTTAGATCTGGAATGAACACAGTCATCTTGAGGCCATGATGAAAAAAACCGTGTGAAATGTAAGACAGCACGAGGAGGAGAGTAGAACTGATCAGGATTTGCACTGGTTCCTGATGCACCATATGAGCTCCTAAACCGTGCTGCCTTTGAAGTTGGCCAAATTTCTTAACATTTTAAATTGAGTCAGTGAATTCTCCATTTGCTCCAGCCAAGTTTTATTACATTCCATCCGCCTTTTGCAATAGAAAGAATCCTTATAGAAATTAATTCAATAGAAACAGAATAAAGAAAAAGTTTCTTTTTTATCTTAATATTTTACAAAATCTCTTATATCAATAATAGGATTGTGGACAAATTATGACTCAAATTTTTCCAGTTATAAAAGTACAATATAAAAATAACTACTGTGGTTGAAGCGGGTTAGCACCCCGCCCACTCCACACTGCATTTATCTCCTTCGGTGGCCCTTAAGAATATCCCTTTGCTGTGTTCTGAGACCACAGAGCACAGTTACAAAAAATCCAATCTTTTTGTATGAAAATGACGTGCATAAAATTTACCAGTGAAAAAGAAGCTATTGGATTCTTTGTACCTTTCTTTACCTATATTTAGTAATATAGTTTATTTTCTATTCTGACTAAAATACATTGGTTTTTAAATATTTAATGATCTGGGGGCACCTGGGCGGCTGAGTTGGTTAAGTGTCAAACTCTTGGTTTTGGCTCAGGTCATGGTCTCGTGGTTCCTGAGTTAGAGCCCCAAGTTCGGCTCTATGCTGACAGGGCAGAGTCTGCTTGGGATTCTGTCTCCCTCTCTCTGCCTCTCCCTTGCTCGCTGTCTATCTCGCTCTCTCAAAAGTAATAAACATTAAAAAAATAAATGTTTAATCATCTGTGTGTTTTATCTCTTATAAAATATTTATTATATCCTTATCAGACTGACAGTGATTTACTAAGGGGCCATCTATAGGTGCATCACTTTCCCAGTCTCTACTAGACTAAATATACCTGATTTATTGATTTAGTCATGAAAACATAAAAGAAAAAAACAAGGCTTACTACAATGAAGGGATAACATCCATCACATTTTAACATAAGATGTCTGTCATTCTTGAAAGACAGTTTTTTGTGTGTTTTTTTACTTCCATGTCATGATTATTTATCTTATTCTGCTTGCATTTTCAGATATGACTAATGGAGCTAGGAAAAAATGGTATGTGCAAAAATTTAACTAGGCTATGAAACTGGAAGCAGAAATTCTGTAATGTACAATTTATGTATCTTCAGATCTATTGCCATATTTTTTCCAAATCTTAAGATGCCACTGCTTTTAAGATGCATCATTATTTTATGTAACACTAAGAAATTTAAAAATAGTCTGCTGAATAACACTGAATCATTTGTTAAGACTCACTAAATATGAAAATTATGCACAATAGAGTCAAGGAAATGTCATTAAAAATGGAAAATGGTTTTCAATAAATATTTCAATTAACAGTAGACAAGGGACCAGTCTGTTTGCCTGACCCAATACTAGAGGTTGTCTGAATTTAATTTTTGCTATATTTAATAATTATTCTTACTGATGAATTATAGCATATTTTCAAATATTTATTATCATTTGTGTTTCCTCTTCTGTGTGTACCACATTATCTTCTGCATATTTTTACTGGCGTGTTTGTTTCTTTTCTTCTTTTAATTACTAAGGTATTCCAGATTATTTTTTATTTTTTAATTTATGCATATTATTGTTATCTGAATTTTAGTTGAACTGTTCATGCTCTCTTCACACAAGATTTTTTTAAGACTTTCTTTTTTGAAAGCAGTTTTAGATTTATAACAAAATTAAGAGAACAGTACGGAGATTTCATATATACTCCGTGATCCCAGGCATGCATAGGCTCCCCCATTATCACCACCAGAGAGGTACATTTGCTACCGAGGATCAACTCTCATTGACATATCACAATCACCCCAAGTTCATAATTTACCGTAGCGTTCACTTTTGGTGTTACATTTTACCTTTACATCCAAGCTCATTTTGAATTAATTTTTGTGAAGGGTATAAAGGCTTGTATCTTGATTGATTTTTTCGCATGTTGATGTCCAGTTGGTGAGTATTTGCTGGAGTGACTATTTGTTCCATTGTATTGCCTTTGATTCTTTGTTGAAGGTCAGCTGACTATACTTACAGTACTCTATTTCTGGGCTCTCCGTTCTGTTCCATTTTCCTATTTTCTATTTTGCCAGTATCACATTGTCTTGATTACTGTAGCTTCATAGTAAGTCTTGAAGTCAAGTAAGGTCAGTCCTCCAACTTTGTTTTTCTGTTTCAATATTGTGTTGGCTATTCTGGCTGTCTTGCCTCTCCATACACACTTTAGAATAGCTTTGTCGGTATCCACAAAATAATGTGCTGGGATTTTGATGGAGATTAGATCAAGTAACATAAGTTCTTCATATTAATGCAGCCACCTTTATGATTTTACTTTTGTGTTCTATTTAAGAAATGCTTTCCTATCCTAAGAACAGATACATATTCTCTTAAATTAAAAAAAATATTTTAGGGATCCCTGGGTGGATCAGTCGGTTAAGCATCCGACTCTTAATTTCAGCTCAGGTTGTGAGTTTGAGACCTGCATTGGGCTCTATGCTTGCAGCACAGAGCCTGCTTTGGATCCTCTGTCTCCCTCTCTCTGCCACTGTCTCTCTCTCTCTCTCCCTCCCCGCTTCTTGAAAATAAATAAACAGATTTTTTTAAAGTTAAAAAAATATTTTAATGTTGCTTTATATTTAAGTAATTAATCTATCTTGAATCGTTTTTTGGTATGTATGTGATGTGAGGCGGGAATTGCCTTTTCATTTCTTTTCGCAAGTAAATAAGTCAGACATCTACTGATCACTGGTTGATTGATTTATTGTTCCCCAGTGATAAACCACCACTGCCATAAATAAAGTTTTTATATATGTCTGGATCTATTTACTGTCTATTCTATTTTATTGTACTAATTATGAATCCTTATATCAATCTGTGTTATTGTATAGTTTTACAGTTAATCATAATATCTGCATAGCAAATTACCTCATGTAGATAATTTTCAGAAACACATTTTGACCCTTAGTGGCTCTTTGTATCTCCCTATGTGTTTTAAGTTGCATGAAGACCAATTTTGGAATTTGTACCGAAATTTCATTAAGTTAGAAGATCAATTTGGAGAGAATGGTTATCTTTTTAAGATACAGAGTTTCCTTATACATCAATATTATATCTACATTGATTTAATGTCTTTTAATGAATTTTATTTCTTTGTAAACATAAATTATTCACTGCTTGTAAAACTCACTATCTCGTATCCCACTTTTTTATCTTGGTAAATTTTAAGTATTTGTAAAACAATTTTATAAGCAATTGTTTAAATAAGATGTTGTATTGCTAGTATGTAGAAATTCAATGGATTTATGCAGTTATCCTCTGTCAACCTGCTGAACTCTATTAATTTTAATAATTCATACATTATTTCTGTTCCATATGCAAACAACCTTATTTCAGAAGAAAGGCATGCATGAATTATTATATTTTCAATATTTTAAAACTAACCATAAATCCAGCTTCTAGTCCCTATCCCAATAGGTAGCGGGGGAAAAAATGTAATCTCAGATATTCCTATGATTCACATACTCTCCCTTTACTTGCATAAAGTCTGGAAAGTGTATATGTTTTACAGAAAAAAAAGGAGTTCCAAATCCCTAGTCCTTTATAAGCACCACCAGCCCACATGGAGCCTTGAAATCTTGTGTTTACACTATATACAGTGGTTGGGAAACTGCCAAGCCTCAAAATTCTGGCTCCAGTCTCTCCAGAGATACACCACATAGCCTTTCCCTATGGGCCGTTGTTCCTTCCTCAAGATGCTTCAGAGAACTGTGTGAATGCTTCCAACATTCTTGGACACTTTCCACAGCTGTGGAGCCACAGTCTCCTACCTGTCATCCTTGAGGCTCTGTATTTCCTGTCCTGCACAGTGTCCCCATTCGTGCATATCAGCTTAGCATAATCACTTGAATGAATTCAGGTTTATGGAAGAATAAAAAAAAACAGCTGAATTCAAGTAACTTCTGTTTTTTGTTGGTTTGTTTTGTTTTGATTTTATTTTGTTTTTGTTGTTTAGCCTAGAGAGAAGGGTGTCATGGGGAAGAAGGAAACTAAGAGAAGACTTACTGCTTGTAAGTCAGAGGCATTTGGTAGAACAGAAATTCATATCTCAAAGTACATTACCACACTTGTGATGGAGATTTGCTGGTGGGGTTTCAGGGCAACTGAGATAGGGAGTCACTCTTATCTTTTAGTTCTACGCTCACGTTCACACATACGTATACATGTGCTGTATTAATTTCCTGTTGCTATTGTAAGAAATTACCACAGACTTAGCGGTTTAAAATTTATTGCCTTATATTTTTAGAGGTCAGAAGAGCAAAATCAGTCTCACAGGGATACAGTCAGGGTGTTGGCACAGCTACTTCCTTCTGGAACAATCTTTAGAAGCTGTTTGCATTCTTGGACTTATGGCTCCTTCCTCACATTACACCAGTCTTTTTTGCTCTGGTCTTCGCTTGTGTTACTATTCACTTTGACCCCCTGCCTCCCTCTTAGAAGGATCCTTCTGATTCTATCAGGACTACTCATATAATTCAGGATTAGCTCCCCATCTCAAGATCTTTAACATAATCCCATCTCCAGAATCTTTTTTTTACTGTATAAATTAACCTTCTCACGTGTTCTGGGGGTTAGGACACAGATGTTTTGGGGGGGATCGTTAATTGTCTTACCACATCTGACTATTTGACTTTGGTATTTTCGTGCCCCATAGGAACTTCAATCAGAAAAAAAGTCATGTTTCATTTTAATATTCTTATGGATTCTCCTATATATCTCGTTGATGGAAGCATCTTGCTCAAAAGCATCCCTAATAATCATCCTGTATTCTCTTTTCCCCACATACAATAATCTTCTAAATCAGTTATTATATTTTTCTTGAATATTTGCTGAATTCATCCCTTATTTTATCTCTCATTGAATTTTATGTTTAATTTTTGTCTCATCTCTTGCTTATTTACCATAAGGAATTTTGTAGTCTTCCTGCCATCAGACTCACCTTCCCTCAGTCATTTAACCCTATGGTCATCAGAGTGATTTTTTCCAGAACATAATCTGGTCATTTCCCTTCTCTTCCCAACAGAAAATCTTAAGACATGAAGTTGAATTGTGTGATTGCTACCTGTTGTTTGTAGGAGAAAATTAAATGCCTGGAATTGGCTGGCAGGGCCTTGCCTAGACTGCATACACTGGAGTGACTGTGATTGAACTTAAGGTTCCCCACTGGACTGAATGCTCTACTACACAGACACCAGGACTCTTCTGCTTCCTATTGAATTTCCAGTGACTCACACAGTATGTGCTTAGTTGGTTGGATAAAGGATTGAAGGGCTTTTAGAATCTGATCTTTTTCTTTTAAGGTTTTCCTTTACCATTTACACACACACACACACACACACACACACATCTCAAAATCATGTTGTACTGAGTTAATTGTTATTTTGCAACAAATTTGCCATTGCTTTTCCAGTTTTCCAGTTCCTTTCTTTCTTTTCCTCCTTGACTTAATGGGGGTTTCTAGGAATTTCAGTCTGAAGTGTCACTTTCTAATTAAAAATAAGATAAAAACTGAGTATTAAAAAATGTGCATCTGTCGTCTTGAAACAAGTCTGTGCCATCTGCTGGCAACCTCCTATCTTGTTGCATAAATGAACAATTATATTTGAATCTACAAATTCTAACTTAAATGTTTCTAGTTCAATGTGTGTGTGTGTGCATGTGTGTGTGTCTTTGTAATACTTAAGAATTCATGATGAACAGGCTCACGTAGTTTACAGGGAATTAAGTAAAGGACTTAGGTACTTGTATTTGATTTCCATTGCTGCCATTAAAAAAATTACAACCTTAGTGGCTTCAAATAACACAGATGAATTGTCTCATAGTTGAATAGTGAGACTTCCAGGTTGGCATAGCTGGTTTCTCTGCTCTGAGTTTCACAGCTGGAATCAAGGTATCAGCTGGCTGTGTTCCTATCATAAGATGCTGGAAAGAATCTGTCCCAAGACTCATTCAAGTTGTTGACCAGATTGTTGTGCAGTTATAGGACTGAGGTTTCCATTTCCACTGCTGTTTGCTTCAGAAACATGATTTTCTTCTCATGTTTCCCAAGCGCCCCCTTCACCAACCGCATCTTCCTCTCCTCTGTCCTCTCTCCTGACTTCTGTAGTTGCATCTTGAGCGGACTCCTCTGGCTCCTGTCTGCTTTTTCAAGGCCCTTGTGATTGAACTGGGTCCACTCAGATTATTGAAAATAATTTCCCTATATTACTGTCAGCTGACTAGTAGCCATAATCTCATCTACAAAGCCACTCCCGACAGTATCTAGACTCACGTTTGATGGAACAAAGACAAGGCAGTCTTCCAGGGAGAGGAACAGCTTTAGAATTCTGCCTGCGAGGTACTGACAAGGGAGAAAAAAATTTGAACGTATTATTGTTGAATGGCATCAAGAAATCTTTGAAACTTTCAGGACACTGTCTATAAAAATGAGGCAAGGACTAGAAGCTACAGAAATAAGCAATGAGAGTTTTGTTAGATATCAGGGCCCTTTAAAATTTCCCTCTATATCGCTTATATTTTAACCTAGTTTGTGTTTCTTTCCCCTATCTCCTGGCTAGAATGAATAGTAAACTGCTTTAAACTAAAATAGACTCTTTGTTATCTTTACGAACTAATAAAAAATAGACAAGCTGAGGACACAGATTCTAGTCTGCTGCAGGCTTGAGCAAAACAGGAGGCCAGGTGGGAGCAGGATGGGTTGCGGGCTGAGGAGAAAAGAAGACACAGATTGTTTGCCCGGGGCCTGCAGGAACAAAGGGAAGGCTTAGCTGGCAGAATAGCCATGGAAGAATTATTCAAGATTAGGGGACATATTTCATTTTTAAGACTTAATTACCCCAAATCAAAAATTTTAAATTGTTGTACTGGTTATCTAATATTTTTGATATTCTGGTTTGTTTCCTCACACATCCCCTCTATAGATGATCCAAAGAAATATGTAGTGTGCTTAATTTTTATAAAGAAGAATCGATTGAGAGAGAAATATAGGATACAACATTATTTTTAAGATATATTTTCAAATTTGGTATTTATATGTGAAAAGAGTATAAGTGTTCTTTTAGCTCCTTTTAATATTCCATTGAAATTTCTAAATTTTATAAGTATTTATTGTAATAAATATGAAAAGTAGTATGTATTATTTTAAGTTAATAATTAGATGACTGCTAAAAAGCTACTTTTTTGCATGAGTGGTAGCATCTGTTATTATGTTTCTTCTTCCTCTTTCATTTTATACTTTGGTCTTTCATCCAATGGAAAGCATATCCAGAGGCTCTAAAACTTGCCACATGCTGCAATATAAAAATGAATGAGGCAGTCCCAGGCTTTGATACAATCAGCTTGTTGTGAAAAGACCTGCAAAAAAAAAAAAAAAATCAATTCACTGAGAATAGAGAATGTTACAAATGAGGAGGCTTCTAAAAGTCAGCCTGAAAACATAACTGTTTTAGAATGTGAAGTAATCACCTAGCAGCAGGACTAGCTAATGGAGAGGGTTTATTTTTAGATCACCTCTTGAAGGGTGATTTAATCAACATTTGATTTTTTTTTTTTTGTTTCCTCTCCCCACCATAATACTCCAACATGCGTAGTCCAAATTGAAATCATGCTTTCATGCAAACCACTTCCCTTGGCCTTTTGCCCCTTTCAATTATATTTTCTTCCATTAGAGACATTCTGGAGCAGCCACTACTATTATGGAAGATTGAACAATGTTGCCAAGCCTAGGTGGAATGATTCTGAGTTATCAGTAAAGATACCTCAGTTTAGGGCTACACTGACATACAGAGTGCCAAACTGCTAATGCTCTTACACATTATCTTACTCTTCTTAAATGATGAGGGAGGAAGATGCAGTAAAATACTCCAAATAAAATTATACTTGTATGAGAATCAAAAATCATGCTCCTAGTCATAAGTGTGGTGCTGATTAACCATGATGCAGCTATGGTCATTCTCCGAACAGTTGTTAAGTCATGTGATAGTTAAGTAACCCCCATTAGAATGTGATGTGTGTATGCCTGTCTATATATAAGCATGCATGTATGTATTTATTTATACCTGCAGTAGTTTCAAAAATCTCATTGTGTTTTTTAATAATTTTCAAAAGTTTATTTTCAATTTCATATGACAAAAATATTTTCTTACATTACTAATCCTCTGAGTTATATAAAATGACTAACGTAAATTCACACAATAATATAACTACTAAACCACAAAAATAACTATAATTATATTTTTCACACATAAAATGAAGATCACAGGAAATATGTTGGTAAAATTTTGCAAAATAAGTATATTAAATGAACACATTCAAAAGTATATTGATTATTTCACCTTCCCTTTCATTGCAAGATAGGATGTATACAATCAGTCTTAAAATACCAAGGATTATCTTAGAAAATTCCTAACCTGGGACAAAAACTTGAAATATCATGGAAAATTTCATCCATTAACTGTTTTTGAAACACGCTTTATTATCAAAATCATCAAGTTTAACCAATCATTCAAAGTGAGATTCTTGAATAAAATCATTCTGAGTGACGTAACTCTAAGAACACTGAGGCTGAATCCATCCTTAATAATTTATAATACAAATTCTGTAATTTAAATACTATCACTGTGTCAAATGAATTTTCCCATCATGAACTGAAGGGAATTTTATCATGAAAATACAAATGAACACATACTCCAAACACAAATCTGAACCAAAACCACTGTCATGCAAATGAATAGGTACCTATATTTTCTAAGAAATATATATTTGTGAGATGTGAATTTGTAATATTCTTTTGAGATTAGTGACAGTGGGAAGAGAGAGTGACAATTTCTAAGTTTTATTTTTCTTTTGAACTAGCTCACACCTGTTTATTCAGATGAATGATTATAAAGTAATACAAATAAGATTTGCAGACTGGTTTCTTAGACTATCAGTTTTTATGAATAACAATAATTATTAAGCCATTCAGGAGCAAGCTAAGAAACATATTATTTTTTTTCTCTTTATTATTGTGTCAATAAGATAAGAAAGGGAAGGGGCATTTAGATTATGAGTGATATATTTAAAAACCTAAAACCTGAATTTCTATAAAATACGGAGTGAACTGCAAGAGAATATACCTGAACTTCTCTTATGTTCTGTGTCTGAGCCTGTGATTGAAAGCATTTTTTACCTGGCTGAGGGCACAATGGCTCTGCTATACGTCTTCCCTCTGCATCCCGAGACAATATGCACTGTCTTTCTACACAGCACCTATTATAACACCTGCAATCATGATGCTTTGAGAGGGGATAGAAGAAAATTCCTTTTCTCACTCGACTTGTACATACTTTCATGTGTGAGTGGTAGGTATTGTGAGGAATAGATGCTAACATCTGGAATATCAAACTGGTCATTCCAGAAGTCCAGAAATAACTGGAGACTTAATGAATTTTACAGTCAGAGAGAGTTCTTGTCACAATCGTTAGAGAGTTTGGAGGGTACCCGACAGGAATGATCTTGAGAAAATAGCAATTGCTATAAAAAAACAACACAAGTGTTTTGAGCACTCTGTTTCTCCGAATCGCGTTCAAGGTGGAACTCAGGCTTCTTCCTGAGCCAGGAGGTGTTTCTGGTTCAACAAAGATCCCCAATTCTTCTGACTCTCAAAAGCATAATTATTTTTTCTCTGCTCTGTGGATAGAATCCAAGGGTGCATTCCTAGAGTGACATCTTCCACAGCAGCAAAAGTGGGTGGTGATCTGTAAGAATTGTAAGGGGATTTTACTGTGTACATTGATATATACCATTATTTTTTATTTGCCACTGTAGAAGTATAAAAAAATATATGCAATGTATCAGTTGTGTAAAGGAAAGAAAACAGTCTAGGCATTTAAGGTAGGAAGGGATTTAATCTAGGGTGTTTACAAAATAGATGGGAGAACTGAAAAACAGGCTCTATTTTGAGTTTCCGGCAAGAACATTACAGATATGAGTGAACTGTACTGTATTTCAGTTTACTTGCATGGAGCTAAACCAGGAGCAGAAAATCACTGCTGCTGCCATAGCTACCTCTCACACCCAGGAGACAAAACCAGAGAGGAAGGATGTCCCAGGGATGGCTCATATTTCCATGTCCTTGCTTGCCACTAGCATCAGTCAGGTACTGCAGTAAAGTGACCAGTAACTAATTTTTGCTTCCCAGTCTCAAAATAGTACATGAAGTGTTCAGTTGAAATCCCCAGGTGCAAGTGCTTGGGCAATATAGTTCCTAATTTTCCAACATTCTCAACTAAGTGAGATGGAACATGAAATGGAATGGAGCCCCCCCCCCCAGAAAACCCAGCACATACATCATATGACCTAGTAAACTTTAATGCACACAAATAATGCCAGACATTTGAAAAAAATGATACCATGTTTCTTTCAGAAGTGTAGATTCAGTTTATTTGAACCTTGGGAATTTTTTAAAAAGCTTAACTTAAATTGTTTTGATAATTCTGTTTCAAAATCATATTATAAAGCACTATTCAGATATCCTAATATAACTGATTACAGATTTATAGACATTTGTCAATTATTGAATATTTAAATTTTGTAAATTTCTCAGTTGTCTGCAGTATCTCTTAAACACATGTAGATATAAATAATTAAATGTGTAATGATTTGGTGTTAGTTACCAAACCATCTGAGCCTTATGCTGCTCTTCCTGTGAAGCAGAAATAATAAGAATTGAATGTTCAAAAGTTTAAACACCATAAACCATTACAAAGCTGAGAAAATGACTTGTGTATGGCAAGCATTCAAATATTATTAGCTATTATGAGAAGATGGCCATGATTACGATTGATGATGTAGAAATCAGAGAAGACTCTTATTAAAATACCTTCAACATTTGATTCAGTGAATATTTAATACTAATATTTTTATCTGTGACTCTTAAGATATTACCAGCATCACAGAGATAATTTGTCTTTATATTTTCTTTACTTTTCCTTGATGTTGGAAATTCAAACATGTTATCAGGTTACATGTTTTGCACTTATTTCCTAAATTTTGTCAGGTGCCAAATAAATATTTTTCTCCCAAAGCCTGAGATCTATCTTGAGTTTATTATTACATATATACCCAAGAATACAGTATATAATATTATTATACATACTGTGTATATTTATTGTATCTATGTATATACTCTGTATATGATTATATTATTTTAATTATTGTATCATATCATATAGTTATATAATTATTACATATAATATATAAATATACAATATGTATATATATATATATATATATATCCCTGGATGTATAATCTAATTATCTTACATTCTCTTTAATCATATTTATCTCTATTTTTCCCCAGTATGTGATATTTTCAAATATACATTTAAGAATAATTTGGATTTAAAGATATTTTACAAAGTTAGTACAGAATTCTTGTATATCCCATACCTAGCTTCCCCTCTTGTTAAGATCTTACATTACTATGATATATTCAACACAAGTAATGAAACAATGTTGACGTTTTATTATTAGCTAGAGTTCATACTTTATTCCTATATCTTTATTTTTTTTTCAACGTTTATTTATTTTTTTTTGGGACAGAGAGAGACAGAGCATGAACGGGGGAGGGGCAGAGAGAGAGGGAGACACAGAATCGGAAACAGGCTCCAGGCTCTGAGCCATCAGCCCAGAGCCTGACACGGGGCTCGAACTCACGGACCGTGAGATCGTGACCTGGCTGATGTCGGACGCTTAACTGACTGCGCCACCCAGGCGCCCCACGTATATCTTTATTTTTAACTAATATCTTTTTTATTTTCTAGAACTGCATCCAGAATACCATATTACCTTTAGTCATCATACTAAATCATACATATCACCTTAGTTTTAGTTTTGAGGGTTTCACAGCCTTTTTTTCTTTCTTTCTTTTTCTTTCTTTCTTTCTTTCTTTCTTTCTTTCTTTCTTAGAACTGTGATAGGCTTGATGAGTACTAGTCAGGGGTTTTGTATAATTTTTCTCAATTTAGGTTTGTCTGATGTCTTTCTTATAATTAGATTTGGGTTTTGCGTTTATATGAGGAAGAAACATAGTGAAAGAACCATTCTCATCAAGTACTATCCCGAGTACGTACTTTGGGCATGGTTTATGACTGTTGATATTGACCTTGTCCACCTGGCTGAGACAGTGTTTATCAAGATGTCTACTGTAGTTACTTATTATGCACCCTTTCCATCCAGTACTCTTTGGGAGGAAATCACTATGTGCTTCACACACATAATAAGTGGGGAGTTATGTTTTACTTTCTTGAGAAGAAAGTATCTATATAAATTATTTAGAATTATGAATGGAAGTTTTATTTATCCTTCATTTATTATCTTATTAATCATTAATATTAGAATGGACTTGTAGGTACCTATTTATGGTTTAGTTTATAATTCAATATTACTTTATATTTTAAGGCGCTTAAATTTTTTCAACTTTAGCCATTGGAAGCTCTTTTAATTGGATCCTGTGCTCCTTTGACATATTTATACCAGTTTGAATTTCTTAGCATATCCTTACTTTCAGGTATACAGGATAATCCAGGCTCAGCTCGTATATTCCCTGGTCCAATCTTAAAGTCTGTAATTTCCCCAAGGATCCTTGGTTCCTTTTTACATTAGCATTTGAAAACAAGATCTGAGTAATTGACTATTGAGTGTACTTGGTCTTAGAGTATCATTGCTTCTAGGCTCTCTCAGCAAACAGCTATTGGAAATGTGTGTGTGTGTGTGTGTGTGTGTGTGCATGTGCATGTAACTCAGTTTCGTGTTTGTTCATCTGTATCTACATTGAGCTAAACATGAGTTCATACTTATGTGACCAACTCTAACCTGCCATCACATGGTTCATTATAGCCTCACCAGTGCTTCTTGTCTATGACTTTCCACTCCAACAGCGAGAAAACTAGCTCTCACCATCAACCATCCACTTATTTATTTTTCAATCCCAGTACGCCAGTGGCAAGTGTAGTAGCTTCAGAATTGTTAATCTTCCCCACTGAGAAACAACTTGGCTAACTACAGTGCACACTGCCTAAGTGGTTTGGTCTTTTTCTTAGAGTTACCACTCATTTCCAAAGTCGCTTGGATCAGTAACATTTCCCCCCACTGCTTCCATTAAATTGTTTAATACTTAAAACACAGTTTTGTGGGGGTTTTTTGTCACAGTCTATATTCCATTCTGGAATCACTAACGTTAATAATTAATGTTCAAAAAATTTCTATACACTAAGTTTCACTTTTTTTGCTGTGTCTTTCTGTGCATTTTGACAAATGCATACTGCCGTGTACTCACCATTATAGTATCATACAAAATAGTTTCATAGCTCTAAATTATGCTTCATTATTCAGATAGTTAGTAACTATCTAGGGAGAGTATTTTGGGGGACGTACACCCCCATTCTGATTTCTTCAGTGGATATTGTGTTGGCTTTCACAGTTACCTCACTGTAAAGCTAACTGTTGGTTTTCAAAGCTCCCAAAAAGCTGGGAAGAAGTAATGGGAACAGAACAAGTTAAAATCCCAGAAAATTGCCTTTCATACTGACAATCAGATATATTTCTTAAATAACTTCTCAGGTTTTTTAAGCCTTTCATTAATTTCCAGAGTTAAAAAAAACTTTATTTTGACAATTTTCCCAGGATTCATGTTCCTTTTATGGAAGATCAGATTTTCTGAGGTCCTTAATACACCATCAGGGAAGTGGTTCCTTTCCTCCTTCCTTTGATAGATCTAGGTTTTTCCCATGACTTGTGATAAGGAAACATTGGATGCTATTTTTATGCAAATATAAGCATGTTAGTAATTTATTTGAAATGGAACATTGGCTCAAAAAAATTAAATATTATGTGTGTACTGGGCACCTGGGTGGCTCAGTCGGTTAAGCGTCCAACTCTTGATTTCGGCTCAGGTCATGATCTCATGGTTTGTGAGTTCGAGCCCGGCACCAGGTTTAGCACTTACAGTGTGGAGCCTGCTTGGGATTCTCTTTCTCTCTCTGGCCCTACCCTCTTCTCTTTCCCTGTCTCTCTCTCTGAATAAATAATAAACTTAAAAAAAGAATTTAAATATTATGTGTGCATAAAAAGGAATGAAATGTTGATACATACCACATTGATAAACTTCGAAAACATTCTGAATGAAAATAAATTAACACAAAAAGCCCATATTACATGATTCCATTTATACAAGATGGCCAAGATGGACAAATATGTAGACAGATTGTAAATTAGTAGTATTGGAAGAAAAAAATATATCAGTATGGCTGGATAATAATAAAACAGGAAAAGAAAGGGGTTAGATTAGGTTGAAGGAAAAAAAAAAGGCCTAGATCATGCAGTTCCTTAATACTGTTGATGAGGAGCAATGGGAAAGTTATTAATGGTTTTAAGGGAGAAGTTATTTATATTAAGTGTGATGAATTGGAGGTTTGGAGACAGAAGAGGTTATGTGACAAATGAGAAAAGTATTATACTTGATGCTAAAGATAGTAGTGACCTGGGATATGTTAGTAGTAAAGATGAAGTAAGCAAATGCATTTGAGAAATAATTTGGAGCTAGAAATGTTAAGATCTGTTTATGTGAAAGTTGCAGGAGAAGGAAAATAATCAAGATCACTTATTACGAAACTTGGTAAATACTGATAAATTATCTAAGATACAGAAGGCTACTAACAGATATGGGTGGTAGAGGTGGTAATCAAATATCCATTTGAACTTATGCTTGAAATGTCTATGCAGGGGCACCTGAGCAGCTCAACCAATTAAGCATCTGACTCTTGGTTTCTGCTCAGGTCATGATCTCATGGTTTATGCGTTTGAGCCTCACATGAGGCTCTGTGCTGACAGTGTGAAGTCTGCTTGTGATTTTCCCTCTGTCTGCCTCCTTCTCTGCCCCTCCTCTGCTCTCTGTCTATATATTTCTTTCTCTCAAAATAAATAAACATTAAAAAAAGAAATTTCTATGCAAAATCTACATGGAGGTGTTGAAAATAATGAGTAAAGACCCAGGACTGAATCTTAAGCCCTTCTATACCTAAAGGTAGTTGAGAGTAGGGGGATCAATTAAGGAAAAAGAATAGAAAGAATTCAAAAGAACATCCAATGACCTCAGAGTGAAAGCAAAAACTATTTCAAAATACAGTAGAGAAACAACTATTTTGACAGCACTTGAGTAGACTAACAAAATGATCAGACCTGGATATTGAAAATATGGTGATAAGCATGGAAAAAAAAAACCATCAATAGCATGATGAAGACAGAAAGTACAAATGGAATTAATTGAACATTTTAAATTATAGTATTTTTAAATAGAAAATATCACTTAATTTAGATTAAATCCAATAAGTATAATCAGAAGAAAACAAATCAATCCAGGAAAAAGTATTGTATATTATATTTAGCAGACAAAGAGCAATTGTCTGAAATTAAATATCAAATGTCGGTAGTCAAGAGATTCTAAAATACTTGAAGGTGCTTGAGTCCTAAGTCCCTGAATTAGTAATAAAGATTTCCCATTAAATCTTTAATCAATTAATTGTTCAAAATCACTTACACACTTGAGATAAATTACAAAGGTTAATAATATACAGCAATTTAAAGTTACAAAGCCAAAAAATAACAGAATGAATTGCTCTTACAAAATGTGGAGTCTTAAACTTCTTCCCCTTCAGATCTCAACAAATATTGTAGAAGCAGATATCAATTATTCTTTGTGTTATTTCTTCTCAAAAAATAGATCTATAATGTGTAAAATTGACTGAGTTTATCTTCCCATTTAGACTTATTATTATTATTATTTCATATATTTTTAAACTACAGATATAGAGAATTAGTCATAGTCTATATATGGCCTAATACCAGCACTGGTTGGTCTGCACAACCCTTCACTTATTTTATTGATCTATTAATTCATTTCATTTTCTTTCCGTTCACTCCTTCCATTCCCTACTTGCAGCACAATAAACCATTCTGATGTATTTGATGAGAATCCTTTCACTTGTGTGTGTTCTTACAGAAGGTATAATTTTATTTTATGGTTTTAAATTTTAATATAAAAATAAAATGATAATGTTACATAGACTCTATTCTCTTTCTATTTTTTTTTTTAGGAACCACGATTTTAAGCTCTACTCTTATTTATGACTGCTCATCTTGTGTGTTGCTTCTAAATGCCATGTTATTCAAGAGTGCATCTCTACCAAAGGCTACTCATTTATTCCAGTACTGATGAGTCTCTCCATTGCCTATACAACCACCTAACCCACAAATAGAACAATAGTGAATATTCTAATAAATTTTCTTTTAGGGACTGGTGTAAGATTTTACTTTGGATATTTATCTAGAAGTAATGCTGGGGTATATAACATCTATGTTTAATTTTATTTATTACCACCATTCCTACCTCCAGGATATCTGCATCAGTCTACACTCAATTCAGCAAGCAATGGGGATTCTGTATCCTATATTCACATTATGAAATTTTACTTCTGACCATTCTGATGTCTATTAAAGTTTCTATAATTTATACAAAACATTATTTTTCCTGATAGTAACTGAAGTCTGTAAACTCAATATATATCCAGAAAAAAAAAAACAGACAAAACAAAACATGCTTCAGTATGGATACTAAATACCATTTAGAAGCCACATATTCAATTGGAAAAATATTCTAATTAGCTTTAAAAAGGATCCAAAACATAGATAATAATTTATTGAGCACTTAAAATGAGTCAGACATTATTTTATATGCTGGAAAATAGTAGTGATAAAAACAATCAAGTCAAATAAACAGACCAACCAAACCAAACAAAAACTTGTCATGAACCTTTAACAATAAGCATTTATATTGCTCATGAGTCTATGCATCATCTGGGTAGCTTTTCCAATTTTGGCTGGACTCCCCCATGTATCTGCATCTGGCTGTGGATCAAGTAAGCAACTCTGGTAAATTTGTCTGGGGTTTTTGTTTTTGTGTTCCACACATTTGGGGCTTGGCTGACTGTAGCCTGGTCTAGAAAGAAGGTCCCTGGCTGGGACAAATAGGTTCTTCTCCAAATGGTCTCTTATTTTCCATCAGCCCAGATTAATTTCTTCCCATAAGGGAGGCAGGTACGCATGAGAGATAATAGAAGTGGGCAAGGCACTTATGGCATAGCCCCACAAATTGCACACCATCACTCCATACATATTTTATGAAGCTAAAGAAAACCACAGGAACCGTCCAGATACAAGGCATGGATAAACAGGTTTTACTTTTTAAAGAGAGAAGCTGCAAGGTCACATTGCAAAAAGCATGCATACAGGGTTGAATGGAAAGTTGCTATTATTTTGCAATCAAAACACACACAAATACAAGTATATGTTTAATATATATGAAGAGCCATGGTTTGTGCTATGGAGAGTGGTAAGAAAAGAGTTCAACAGGATAATAGAGGCCTAATGGCACAGAACTTGTGGGCTACTGTAATATATTAGGCTTTTAATTAGAGTAAAAAGGAAAACTCCTGGAAGATTTTGAACAGAAGAGTGATGTCCACATTGGAATGAGGAGGCAATTAAAATCGCAAAGTTGAGTTCAAATGAGAGGACTGAACTGGGAATAGACATATAATATAATCTGCTAAAATTATAAATTCTATTTTTTCATTTATATTAAATATAAACTTAATGAATTTCCTTGAATTTTGTTTATACCATTATAATAGGTCAGCAAATAATACTGATTTCTGGTTTTTGAGATCTATGTGAGAAAGCTGTATCATTTACAAATTTGATAAACATGGTTTCTACATCTACACCCAAGTTTACCATATAGGAGATGAGCTCAATTGTTTGCTTTCCCTTTCCATACATCAGTGGCTATTAGAAACCAATACATTTTAGTTTTGGTCCCTTTTTGCTTTGTTATCATATCGTTAATTTGAGTGTTGCCTTCCTTTGCATTTTGGTATTTCCATGACTCTCCTTCAGGACGGGACTACTTTTCACCTACACAGTTGTTAAAGACACCAACCAATGAAGTGTTTTACGTTTAGTAAAAGGAGACATATGTATAAATTATTAAATAAATGTGTACAATTGGGAACAGTCAATGTAGAAATAAAAAAACAAACAAACAAACAAATATGGCTTCCTTCCAACAGAAAAGGTATGTGCTGTGGTGTTTCTATATTTCTAGAAAGCTCACACAATCAGTCCAACTATGAGAAATTCCAATTAACTAGACATCTGTTGAAAACACAACAGAACAGCACACAATCTGTTTCAAACATGTTTGCATAATGTGGCTGACAGACAGTTTAATAAAACAAACAATAGAGGTAATAAGGTTAGCACTTACTGACAATTAAGTATGAGTAGTTGATACCTGTAAGGAAAGGCGATTCAGAAAATCAATGATAAGCAAGTAGATAATAGGGATTTAAAGCAGAATTTTAAGCAAAAAACACAGAAAATAATAATGAACTTCAAGAAAATATAGCATTCTGTTAATAATAAGAAGAAAGATACATTTAATATATGATATGAGAATTATAAAAACGAATCAATATGATTATTAAAAATAGACAAAGATAATAAAGGTACTCCAGAAATAATATACACACATAAAAGAATAGATATGTATGTGTGCATATAATGAAGGCAAATCCCTTCTTCTGCTCCTGTTTTATGTTTTACCTATTTCACATTCTCATCAGCCCCCAGGAAAATGTATCTCTTTAAGATGTCCAACTCCTCCATGAAACTGGATAGTTTTTATTGTTAAGTTTTTTCATGATTTATATTTAAATTTTCTGATCTGTTTTGCTTTTTACTAACATGGACATTTTTAACGCTAGCATTCTACTTTCTCCCTTTGTTGATGAAATTTATTTCCTTTCTCATCACCAATTTAATTTGACCTGTCATTCTCCATCATTTAAAACCTCTACTTTATCGTCAGAATCTTCCTTTTGGCAGACTAAATTCCTTTATTTGAGGATATCTCCTTTAAAATATCTACTGACATAAAGAACTCTCAATTTACCATTAGTACACAAATCACAAACTGGCAAGTAGTAGTTTGAAACAAGGGTTCTGATGGGTTGGATTCATCTATATAGTTTTCCTATTTTATTAAAGCAAATATATAAAGATTGATAGATTTCTTGCATTAATAACAAATGTGACAGTACTTGGAGAAAATACTGACATAACAAATGTAATCTAGTCTGACTTCAGTTTTTAATATTTGAGTGCTATATATTTTCAGGCTTCACTCTCTCTTCACTTCCTTGCCTACATTTCAACGTCTATGTGCTCCCTCACTTGGTGTGAGGTTCAAATCCCAGAAACAACTGGGACACCTGTGCCTACAACTAGAAATGTGGTGTCCAGCCCCACACCCTCACTATGATAAAAACCCCAAACCAGTCTCCTTTCAGACTCTCACAAACCATTTCAGACTCACTCAGGAGGCTTACTCTGCTCTCCCCCAAAACTCTTATTATGCTAGTAATAAACTTTTCTATTCCTTTCTGTGTGTGTCTGCAGCATCATTTTATGACATACAAACCAGATTTTGAGTGGGTTCCACCCTGCCTCTGCAGAATGTTCTAAGGAGCAAGGATCTGCGGAAACTAGGACAACGCTCCATCAGTACGATATTTGCATGGGCGCTTCTGATGCTTCTCATTTATTCCTCACGTGCTGATCTCAATGGACATTTAATTTTGCAGCCGACTACCTTAAAACACATGGTAGGTAACTTTTTATATTTTTATATATTGAAATTTATTTATTGAAAAAGATCTATGAATTTTCTAATGATATCAAATGGAACCACAATCATTAACCAAAAAGTATGGTGTGGGAAAAAGGATGTGGTAGTTATAAAAATGAAGAGAAGTTTGTTCCCTAAAAAGATAATGATGTGATTGGTATTTTTCTTTTGGAAAAACTTTGAGGGCTCTAGCCTATTTTTTTCTTTTAATTCTAAAACCTAGCTTACGGATAAAGGCCCGGTTTAGATGTTATAGAACATTTTAATTTGTAATAGCATTTCAATTCTGTTAAAGGACTAGGAACTGTTCCAGAGAAGCAGATAAATGCAAAGTCAGGAGAGACTAGCCAATATTCTAGTATCTTGAAGTGGTTAAGAAAAGCAAAATATTTTTCATAATTACCTCATTATTTAGTAATTGGAGACATTTGCTTTTTGTGAATTGTGATGTACTTATTTTATCCCTTGACAGAAATGGGATGGAATAAAAAGTAATTACAATGCAAAATATATTTGTATTAAGAACAGAATGAAATATGGAACCGATAAAAAAAAAATCCTGGGTTATTTTGAGAATGAGTCAATGAATTAATACATATAAAGGGCACAGAATAGTACCTGGCCCATAAGAAACACCCAATGTTGCCTAATATTATTGGTGCTGTCATTCTTGTTATTGTAAAAGTAAGGGAACAGGTATCAGACACCTATTGCTACAGTCATATTGTTCAGTTAGATTTCAGTTGTGGGGAATGTCTTGCACATTTTCTGAATTTGTATTTCTTTATCTATGATACGTATTTATTTAAGTGGATGGGGGAATTAAAGTGGACTAACAATTCTAGTTCAATTCTTTTTTATTTAATTGCTTACCAACAAAATAGTTCTTATAATAACTATCAATTGCTTGTTAACTCTCACCATTCTTCCATTTTTCCCCTTTAATTAAAGTGCATCTCTAATCTTAAATGATAAGATTGGTTTTGATAATTTTGCTGGAATTCCCAGTTTGAAGGTATTTAGAAAATAATACAAAGAAATATTCAGTGCTAGCTACTGACCTTGTGTCATCAGTGTCCAGATTAAGAATCCCTGCTCTTTTTTTTAATTTTTATTTTCAGTTTCTTTGGGTTTTTTTTGCTTATTTTTAAATTCTACATATTAGTGAGAGTATTCAGTATTTATCTTTCTGATTTATTTCACTTAGCATAATACCCTCAAGATCCATCCATGTTCTAGCAAATGGCAGGATTTCCTCCCATTTTATAGCTGAATAGTATTCCATTTGTAAATCGCTGCTCTTAAATGCCTCAGAATCCAGGGGCACCTGGGTGGCTCAGTCAGTTGAGCATCTAACTTCAACTCAGGTCATGATCTCACAGCTCCTGAGTTCAAACCCTGCGTCAGGCTCTGTGCTGACAGCTCGGAGCCTGCTTCGGATTCTGTGCTTCCCTCTCTCTCTGCCCCAACCCACTCGCATTCTGTCTCTGTGTCTCTCAAAAATAAATAAACATTAAAAAATTGCTTTTAAATGCCTTGGAATCCGGTGTATTATTATAACTAATATTTATTAATTCATTTTTAATTCAAGTGTTATTTTTGGGAGATTCAAGCTGTGCCACATGGCATGAATCTAAGCATAGCTCCTGTGTTTTTTTATCCTTCTGTTATATTCCTGTCCTCAAAAGAGAAAATTCAGTAAATAGATGTGCACACTGTTTCCTACTTTCTGTATTTCCAATAGAAACTCAATGTCTCGTACAATAGGATTTTCCACCAGGATGACACAACATCCCATTGAATAGTTTACTGTTTTATTTATGAGACAATAAATGAAATTACAAAGATAACTCTTTGTGTTTTATTTATGAGACAATAAATGAAATTACAAAGATAACTATTTGTCTTTGAAGAATTTCCCATATTTTTTTTCTCATCAGTTGAGATCATTTCAAAAAGCACAATTAGGTTAAGATACCTTGTAGTTGTAGGTCAAATATTTAGCAAATTCATAAATAAATTTGTGTAAATGAATTCTAATCACTGAAAGCAAGTAAAGTAACTAGCAGTATGCAAAAGCCTAGATTACATAAAGACTTATGGGAAATGATTACATGTGTCATATCTGAATGTTTGTGTCCCATCCCCCCCCCCCACATTCGTATATTAAAGCCCACAAGGTGATGGTGTTTGAAAGTAGGGCGAGGCCCCCATGATGGAAGCAGTGTCCTGATTAAGGGAGAAAGAGGGGACACAGTGTGTTCTCTTCCTAACACGTAAAGTTGCAGCAAGAAGGCAGCTGTCTACAAGTCAGGAATAAGTCCCTCACGGGAGGAGGCAAATTGGCTAGCACTTTGGTCTTGGACTTCCTGGAAGTCTGCAGAACTGTGAGAAATAAATTCCCGTTTAAGCCATCCATTATGCCGCATTTTATTATAGTAGCCAGAGTTGAGAAATATCATACGGCAGGAGTTAATAACTCAAAAAGTAATTAAATACAATGTAGTTTTAATATATATTAATGTCATAAATGAAAATGTGATGTTTTAATGCCTCAATAATAAAAAAAATCAAAAAGAACAGAAAAAAGGAGATACACTACAATTTTACAAGACACAAAGTGAAAACCGCTAGTGTGTATTGTGGTATTTTACAATTAGTCTGTCAAAAGCAAAATATAGGTATCAGTTATTTCTAGGCTAGAATTAGACTCAGGAATAGCCAGAATATGTGAAATTTTCTTGAATAACTCTTTCAAAATGAATAAATATTTTGTTTAATATTATATATATATTCTTTTATGACCCTAGTTTTCTGATTATAAAGTATACTATTGTAGCTAACTTAAACAACATCGAAATATAAAAAGAGAAATAAGTTACTATATTTTCTATATTTCTTTAATTCTCTGATACACATACACTATTAATAAATTCAAATCATATTTAATGTTTATATAAATATGAAAATGTCAAAATTATTTTGAAATATTTAAATGGCATTAAAAATTTTTATTTCATTATCATAATTTCAAATTCTCTTTTGAATATTGAAAATAGGTTTAAGGTAAATACAGTACCTTATTGTTTCTAGTACTTGTATTTTTTTAATTTTTTTAATGCTTACTTATTTTTGAGAATGGGGGGGGAATAAAGGATCTGAAGCAGGCTCTCTGATGACAGCACAGAGCCCGATGTGGGGCTTGAACTCACAAACCATGAGATCATGACCTAAGCCAAAGTTGGATGCTCTACCAACTGAGACACCCAGGTGCCCCTCTACTACTTCTGTTAACTATGTACTCCTGTTCTTGCTCATCTCTACCAGAAGACAGGAGATATTGTTGGTAGGTTTTTGGTAAATTAAATTTTTTTCTCATATAAAAAAATAAATGACATTTCCTTGCATATACATAACAAGTTTTTCCAATTAACTTGTGTGTATATTAAAATTTTCTTTGTAGTATAGTCATTATGATTTCTAAATGTTGACTTGTAATGGGAAAATCTATTTTCTCAAAGGCTTTCTGAGCTTGCTTTTGATTTGATGGTTTTATTGATTTGAGATCAACGTAAATGTTTGGTATATAATTTACTTTTTGATGGCAATGTATTTTAAACATAAAGATATTATATGTTCCCTAGAAATTTAGAAAGTACAAAAAAGATTAACCTCCTAGTAAGCCTAAATAAAAGAGTATCTTAAGTTATTTTTTCATTACTGTGAAAGAATAGACTATTCTGTAATAATATTTTAGAATCTGAAGATTTTTTTTACTTAATATACTGCATTAGAAATTTGAGAGATTCTTTACTACTTAATTTGTAAAAGTGTTATATTAGCTCATTGTATTAGTATTTTATAATATATTAGGTCTTTGTTTTTTATTTTTATTTCTTTATTTTTTAATGTTTATTTTTCAGAGTGAGAGAGAACACAAAGTGGGGAGGGGCAAGAAGAGAGGGGGACAGAGCATCTGAAGTGGGCTCTGTGCTGAGAACTGACAATGTGGGACTGGAACTCATGAACTGTGAGATCATTACCTGAGCCAAAGCTGGTCGCTAAACTGACTGAGCCACCCAGACGCCCCAGGTCTTTGTTTTTTAAATGATCACTATTACAGGTAAAAGTAGAAAAATTATACCTTTAAGAAATCATGCTTCAATAGTATGCTTAAAAATAAATTCCTAAAACTATAATTTTTTAATAGAAAAGTGGAAAGCCTCCTAAAAATTTTAAAGTATGTTGGGAACCTCAGTGGCTCAATTAGTTAGGCCTCCGACTTGGTTTCAGCTCAGGTCATGATCTCACAGTTGGTCGGATTGAGCCTCACATTGGTCTCCGTGTCGATTATGAGGATCCTGCGTGGCATTCTCTCTCTTCCCCTCCCTCTGTCCTCTCCACACACTCTTTTATCTAAAAAAAAAATTAATATATGTTAGTAAACACATCGCAGTTTAAAGTTCTACCAAGTGTCTGGAAATTGGTCCCTTCAGCCACTTCTTTTATTTATATTACAGGGACCACATTTTTTACCTTTATTTTCTCATACTTGAAATATATAAATCTCATTCTGACTTCTAATGTTAATTGCTTTTTATCTTATATTTACTTAAATACCAATGGTAACCACAATATAATAAATATAAACAACCTGACATATAGTTTATTTCTTCTTCTGGGCCAGTTTTCTCATCTTGCCACGGAGAAGCAACTTACTATTCCTAAAAAATACATTATATCTTTTCTTTTACTGTTATATTCCACTTTTACCTTTTATGAAATAATTATTAAGCAATTTTAAATATTTATTATTAAAGCTCACCATAATGCTAAAATAATAACTGAAATCACAAGTTCTATATGAAATCCTAATACATAATTTTTTTTTTCAATATATGAAGTTTATTGTCAAATTGGTTTCCATACAACACCCAGTGCTCATCCCAAAAGGTGCCCTCCTCAATACCCATCAGCCACCCTCCCCTCCTTCCCACCCCCCATCAACCCTCAGTTTGTTCTCAGTTTTTAAGAGTCTCTTGTGCTTTGGCTCTCTTCCACCCTAACCTCTTTTTTGTTTCCTTCCCCTCCCCCATGAGTTTCTGTTAAGTTTCTCAGGATCCACATGAGAGTTAAAACATATGGTATCTGTCTTTCTCTGTATGGCTTATTTCACTTAGCATAACACTCTCCAGTTCCCTTTGTTCCCTACAAAGGGCCATATATCATTCTTTCTCATTGCCACGTAGTATTCCATTGTGTATATAAACCACAATTTCTTTATCCATTCATCAGTTGATGGACATTTAGGCTCTTTCCATAATTTGGCTATTGTTGAGAGTGCTGCTATAAACATTGGGGTACAAGTGCCCCTATGCATCAGTACTCCTGTATCCCTTGGGTAAATTCCTAGCAGTGGTATTGCTGGGTCAAGGGTAGGTCTATTTTTAATTTTTTGAGGAACCTCCACACTGTTTTCCAGAGTGGCTGCACCAATTTGCATTCCCACCAACAGTGCTAGAGGGTTCCCGTTTCTCCACATCCTCTCCAGCATCTATAGTCTCCTGAGTTGTTCATTTTGGCCACTCTGACTGGCATGAGGTGATATCTGAGTGTGGTTTTGATTTGTATTTCCCTGATGAGGAGCGACGTTGAGCATCTTTTCATGTGCCTGTTGGCCATCCGGATGTCTTCTTTAGAGAAGGGTCTATTCATGTCTTCTGCCCATTTCTTCACTGGGTTATTTGTTTTTCGGGTGTGGAGTTTGGTGAGCTCTTTATAGATTTTGGATACTAGCCCTTTGTCTGATATGTCATTTGCAAATATCTTTTCCCATTCCGTTGGTTGCCTTTTAGTTTTGTTGATTGTTTCCTTTGTTGTGCAGAAGCTTTTTATCTTCATAAGGTCCCAGTAATTCATTTTTGCTTTTAATTCCCTTGCCTTTGGGGATGTGTCAAGTAAGAAATTGCTGTGGCTGAGGTCAGAGAGGTCTTTTCCTGTTTTCTCCTCTAGGGTTTTGATGGTTTCCTGCTTCACATTCAGGTTCTTTATCCATTTTGAGTTTATTTTTGTGAATGGTGTGAGAAAGTGGTCTAGTTTCAACCTTCTGCATGTTGCTGTGAGTTCTCCCAGCACCACTTGTTAAAGAGACTGTGTTTTTTCCATTGGATATTCTTTCCTGCTTTGTCAAAGATTAGTTGGCCATACTTTTGTGAGTCTAGTTCTGGGGTTTCTATTCTATTCCATTGGTCTATGTGTCTGTTTTTGTGCCAATACCATGCTGTCTTGATGATGACAGCTTTGTAGTAGAGGCTAAAGTCTGGGATTGTGATGCCTCCTGCTTTGGTCTTCTTCAAAATTATTTTGGCTATTTGGGCCTTTTGTGGTTCCATATGAATTTTAGGATTGCTTGTTCTAGCTTTGAAAAGAATGCTGGTGCAATTTTGATTGGGATTGCATTGAATGTGTAGATAGCTTTGGGTAGTATTGACATTTTGAAAATATTTATTCTTCCAACCTATGAGCACGGAATGTTTTTCCATTTCTTTATATCTTCTTCAATTTCCTTCATAAGCTTTCTATAGTTTTCAGCATACAGATCTTGTACATCTTTAGTTAGATTTATTCCTGGGTATTTTATGCTTCTTGGTGCAATGTGGATGGGATCAGTTCCTTTATTTGTCTTTCTGTTGCTTCATTGTTAGTGTATAAGAATGCAACTGATTTCTGTACATTGATTTTGTATCCTGCAACTTTGCTGAATTCCTGTATCAGTTCTAGCAGAGTTCTGGTGGAGTCTATCGGATTTTCCATGTATAGTATCATGTCATCTGCAAAAAGTGAAAGCTTGACTTCATCTTTGCCAATTTTGATGCCTTTGATTTCCTTTTGTTGTCTGATTGCTGATGCTAGAAATTCCAACACTATGTTAAACAACAACAGTGAGAGTGGACATCCCTGTCATGTTCCTGATCTCAAGGAAAAAGCTCTCAGTTTTTCCCCATTGAGGATGATGTTAGCTGTGGGCTTTTCATAAATGGCTTTTATGATGTTTCAGTATGTTCCTTCTATCCCGACTTTCTCGAGGGTTTTTATTAAGAAAGGATGCTGAGTTTTGTCAAATGCTTTTTCTGCATCAATTGACAGGATCATATGGTTCTTATATTTTTTTTATTAATGTGATGTATCACGTTGATTGATTTGCGAATGTTGAACCAGACCTGCATCCCAGGAGTGAATCCCACTTGATCATGGTGAATAATTCTTTTTATATGTTGTTGAACTCAATTTGCTAGTATCTTATTGAGAAGTTTTGCATCCATATTCTTCAGGGATATTGGCCTGTAGTTCTCTTTTTTTACTGGGTCTCTGTCTGGTTTAGGAATCAAAGTAATACTGGCTTCATAGAATGAGTCTGGAAGTTTTCCTTCCCTTTCTATTTCTTGGAATAGCTTGAGAAGGATAGGTATTATCTCTGCTTTAAACGTCTGTAGAACTCCCCTGGGAAGCCATCTGGTCCTGGACTCTTATTTGTTGGGAGATTTTTGATAACCGATTCAATTTCTTCGCTGGTTATGGGTCTGTTCAAGCTTTCTATTTCCTCCTGATTGAGTTTTGGAAGCGTGTGGGTGTTTAGGAATTTGTCCATTTCTTCCAGGTTGTCCAGTTTGTTGGCATATAATTTTTCATAGTATTCCCTGATAATTCCTTGTATCTCTGAGGGATTGGTTGTAATAATTCCATTTTAATTCATGATTTTATCTATTTGGGTCATCTCCCTTTTCTTTTTTAGAAGCCTGGGTAAAGGTTTATCAATTTTGTTTATTTTTTTCAAAAAATCAACGCTTGGTTTCGTTGATCTGCTCTACAGTTTTTTAGATTCTATATTGTTTATTTCTGCTCTAATCTTTATTATTTCTCTTCTGCTGTTGGGTTTAGGGTGTCTTTGCTGTTCTGCTTCTATTTCCTTTAGGTGTGCTGTTAGATTTTGTATTTGGGATTTTTCTTGTTTCTTGAGATAGGCCTGGATTGCAATGTATTTTCCTCTCAGGACTGCCTTCGCTGCGTCCCAAAGTGTTTTTATTGTTGTATTTTCATTTTCGTTTGTTTCCATATATTTTTTAATTTCTTCTCTAATTGCCTGGTTGGCCCATTCATTCTTCAGTAGGGTGTTCTTTAACCTCCATGCTTTTGGAGGTTTTCCAGACTTTATCCTGTGGTTGATTTCAAGCTTCATAGCATTGTGGTCTGAAAGTATGCATGGTATGATCTCAATTCTTGTATACTTATGAAGGGCTGTTTTGTGACCCAGTATGTGATCTATCTTGGAGAATGTTGCATTTGCACTGGAGAAGAAAGTATATTCTGTTGCTTTGGGATGCAGAGTTCTAAATGTATCTGTCAAGTCCATCTGATCCAATGTATCATTCAGAGCCCTTTTTGCTTTATTGACCGTGTGTCTAGATGATCTATCCATTTCTGTAAGGAGAGTGTTAAATTCCCCTGCAATTACCACATTCTTATCAATAAGGTTGCTTATGTTTGTGAATAACTGTTTTATATATTTGGGGGCCTCCGTGTTCGGTGCATAGACATTTATAATTGTTAGCTCTTCCTAATGGATAGACCCTGTAATTATTATATAATGCCCTTCTTCATCTCTTGTTACAGCCTTTAAAGTCTAGTTTGTCTGATATAAGTCAATTTACATTCAGCGTTATTATAGAAAGATGTGAGTTTAGAGTCATTGTTATGTCTGTTGGTTTCATGCTTGTAGCGATGTCTCTGGTACTTATTCTCACAGGATCCCCCTTAGGATCTCTTGTAGGGCTGGTTTAGTAGTGATGAATTCCTTCATTTTTGTTTGTTTGGGAATACCTTTATCTCTCCTTCTATTCTAAATGACAGACTTGCTGGATAAAGGATTCTTGGCTACATATTGTTTTCTGTTCATCACATTGAAGATGTCCTGCCATTCCTTTCTGGCCTGCCAAGTTTCAGTAGAGAGATCCATCCCGAGTCTTATCAGTCTCCCTTTATATATTAGAGCACGTTTATCCCTAGTTGCTTTCAGAATTTTCTCTTTATCCTTGCTGTTTGCCAGTTTCACTATGATATGTCATGCAGAAGATCGATTCAAGTTACGTCTGAAGGGAGTTCTCTGTGCCTCTTAGCTTTCAATGCCTTTTTCCTTCCCCAAATCAGGGAAGTTCTCAGCTATTATTTCTTCAAGTACACCTTCAGCACCTTTCCCTCTCTCTTCCTCCTCTGAATACCAATTATGTGTAGATTATTTCTTTTTAGTGCGTCACTTAGTTCTCTAATTTTCTCTTCATACTCCTGGATTTTTTTTATCTCTCTTTTTCTCAGCTTCCTCTTTTTCCATAATTTTATCTTCCAGTTCACCTATTCTCTTCTCTGCTTCTTCAATCCAAGCTGTGGTTGTCTCCATTTAATTTTGCAGCTCATTGATAGCATTTTTTAGCTCCTCCTGACTATTCCTTAGTCCCTTGATCTCTGTCTGCTGTCCTTTATACTGTTTTCAAGCCCAACGATTATTTTTATGACTATTATTCTAAATTCATTTTCTGTTATATCGTTTAAATCATTTTTGATCAGTTCGTTAGCTGTCATTATTTCCTAGAGATTCTTTTGAGGGGAATTCTTCCATTTTGTCATTTTGGATAGTCCCTGGAGTGGAGTGGAACTGTGGGGCATTTCCCCTGTGCTGTCTTGAATAACTTGAGTTCGTGGGCGGGGCCACAGTCAGACCTGATGTCTGCCCCCAGCCCATAGCTGGGGCCACAGTCAGACTGGTGTGTACCTTCTCTTCCCTTCTCCTAGGGGTGGGATTCACTGTGGGGTGGTGTGGCCCCTCTGGGCTGCTTGCACACTGCCAGGCTTGTGGTTATGGGGATCTGGCATATTAGCTGGAGTGTATTGGCAAGGTGCAGGGGAGGGAGGGGCAGGCCTAGCTCACTTTTCCTTTGGAGGTCCGCTTTGGGAGGGGCCCTGAGGCAGTGGGAGGGAGTCAGACCTGCAGCCAGAGGGATGGATCCTCAGAAGCACAGCGTTGGGTGTTTGCATGGTGAAAGCAATTTCCCTGGCAGGAACTGGTTCCCTTTGGAATTTTGGCTGGGGGATGGGCGAGGGAGATGACGCTGGTGAGCGCCTTTGTTCCTCGCCAAGCTGTGATCTGTCCTCCGGGGCTCAACAACTCTCCCTCCCATTGTCCTCCAGCCTTCCCGCTCTCAGAGCAGAGCTGTTACATTATAACCTTCCAGATGTTAAGTCCTGCTTGCTGTCTGAACACACTCCGTTCGGCCCCTCCGCTTTTGCCAGCCAGACTCGGAGGCTCTGCTTTGCTGGCAGGCTGCCCCTCTGCCCTGACTCCCTCCTGCCAGTGAATGTAGAGCGCACAGTCTCTCCACCCTTCCTACCCTCTTCCGTGGGCCTCTTGTCTACACTTGGCCCAGGAGAACCCATTCTGCTAGTCTTCTGGTGTTTTTCTGGGTTATTTAGGCAGGTGTGGGTGGAATCTAAGTGATCAGCAGGACCCAGTGAGCCAAGCGTCCTCCTATGCCACCATCTTCCTGAAAGCTCTTGAGGTTATTCTACTTTGCTTTAGATAACCTGCATCGTGCTCACCATCTGAAACAAATTTTATTTAGGGATAAACAATCCCTATTGGCAATTTTTGTGCCAGGTAAAATTTTCCACACCATTCATTACATTAAAAACCATGACACTTTGCACAGAAAATGGAAATGGTATTTAAATGAAAAATCTTGTCGTATTTTGACACTTGAAAGATTGTCATAAGTAGCAAATTTCCCCAATCTTTAGCTTAAATTATGGCACAGACACTTTATAAATGTCCTTTTCTATCTTTCACATCAAAATCACATTTCCATTCACCAGCATTTATGAGATTGGATATTTATTGGATTCTTTAATGTCAGGAACTTTTTATGCACTTTACAAGTATTTGTATATTAAAATTTAACACCATCTCTGTGAAATTGATATTGTTTATGTACCCATTTTACTGATCAAGTCTTAGAAGCAAAAGAAGACTAAGGGCTGTGTGTCTGGTAGCATGACCAGTAAGTTTCACAGCTGGGAGTAGAATTGCAGCAGCCTAGTTAGAGATCCCACCTCTCACCCACTCCACCTTGCAGCCTCTTTAGGGTGAAATAATGACATAGATCAAAAAATCACCCTCATCCTTTTCTTTATGTAGTATGCAAAGGCATTTTAATTTAATAATTATAGTTATTTATAGAGACTAACGATATACATTGCTTTCCAGAACTACAAAACATCAGGTACTTGTATTGGAAGCCTGAAGTTCAAGTTGTGTTTATAACAGGAAAGTAAAGTTTTGCATTTTCCATGTATACAAATAACTGTCACCATAATAAAAACTTCACGATTCATATCCAGAAACTTTCATCGCATCCTCTTTGTTCCCTCCACTTCCCTTGCATGATTCATTGAGCATCAAAGCAGTCCCCTCTCAAAACCCACTTGCATTGCATTGTGTTCTCAGCTCCTTATAGAATGCCTTTCATTGCAGATAACACCCTTCCCAAAACCCAGACACATAGATACACATACATCCCTGAAGTACCCATTTCCAATACCTACTGGCCAGCATTGATTTCTGAATGATCTAAGGTACATTTCATAGCGGATGCACCCCTCTCCCTAACACACGCACACACACACACACACACACACACACATTCACGCATGCACGCACTCAAATAGATGTAAAAGCAGTCTTGAATTTCATCATTGGTGTATTTTGCTATTGTTTTCTTTCCTCTTTTGCTGTAGGTTCAGGTTTCTCTTCTTGAATTCCCTTATTCCTTTGTTCTCTGTTAGGATGTAAAAGATCAATCACTGTTAACCCTAACCAGATTTAGAAACTAATTAGTTTTTATACAACCCCTACCCTTTTATTTTGAACTAATTCCGTATATACTTCTTAATCAATCTTTTGTCCCCAAACTCCAGACTGGAACACAATCCATGTAGTAATCAGAGAGTTTTATTAAATGATTATTTGTTGGGGGATTTCTCTATGGAAGCAAGATATTTCAGGTGTTTTAAGTGTTTATCAGTTTCTATTGTCTTTGTCAGGATTATGCTAGCCAAACTGAACTTCTAGAAATGAGAATTATACAGAAATAATATCTATTTTTAATCAGTCATCCAAGTAGTCTTAGTATTTGTCTTATGTTACATAAAAAATAAAAAAAGAATTAAAAACAATCAGCCTACAATATATCTGCCAAGTGTTCACCTTCCCCAGGTTAAAAAAAAATCAAAGTAAGTCCAGAATTTTCTCATTAATAACATTATGAATATTATAATAAATATTTTCTAGATAGAATTTTAAATAACCACACTCAAATTAAAACAATATATTTATCATTACCTGTTTTGTATGTTGATTCCAATATACTATACAAACAAAATTATTTACTTTTGAAATTGCATAAACATTGAATTTAATATAAAATATAAATGAATTTCTGTGAACTATGCTATTTCTAAAAGTCCAGAGGACTCAATAGAATGCCATATAAAGATTCTATTCTACTGTTATTCTCTTATTAGTTCACGATTACTTACTGGGATATTTCATCTAATTATTGTTTAAATCCAATGACATTCTTATAAAATTGGTTATAAATCCAATTTTTATTAAATTTGGCATACCACTATCTTTAAAAATAAAATAGAATGAAATTAAAGAGGCAAGAAGAAACGTACATTAAAAATAAGAGGTAAATTTTTTTTTTATGTTTTTTAATCCAAAAGAAGCCATATGGCAAGATAAGATTCAGAGTGATGGCATTCAGTTAAAATCAAAGGGATGGCTTAGATATTTCTGGTATTTAACAATTTATTTGAATGCGAAATTACTATCTTCTTCTGACCAAAACAAACCCTTTTTCGTTTCCCCCCTAATCTTTGCAGGATTTGAAAATTTTGAGGAATGATGGTAGACATTTTGCTTGATATAGAGTGGTAGGAGAGAAATATTGACATAGGGACTACTAAGACTTTGATTTCCAATTCTCCAAATCCCAGTATACAAAGACAGAACACAAAATGGAAAAAGAAAATAAGCTCAGGCATTACATTCCCTAACCTAAAATGAATGCTAATAAATGCACATCAGTTTTCAAAAAATAATATAATACATAATAATATGTAAAGTGCTTACAACTATGTCTAGCATATTTTAGTCCCAAATAAACATTAGCTATGTTAGTAAGAAAAACACAGAAGTATGTAACATTAGATTAAATATTTTGTGTTGTGTCTGAATTAATTAATTAGCATTGTAAGGAAGAAAATAATTGGTAACAAGAATCCCTAACTATAAAGTTAAAATCACACTGGAGGGGGGTGTCAGAAAATTACCCAAAGAGTCACAAAGATTTTTACAAACTCCATCTCCTCTTGACTCCGACATCACACATGCCAATGCTACCCCATGTCAGAGAAGGATGCTTTCTAGTGCCCTAAGGCTCAAGGTCCTGCTCTCATTCCTTAATATACCGCATGGTACTTTCCTATCAGCAACTGTACCCGCATGCCTTTCTTCTCCCTATAGCCATAAATGAACAATCTCTACCCATGCAGTGACCAAGGTCATATCCTTTCTTGTCTACTCAAGGACACCACTCCATTGTTCACTCTTTCCCTTCTAGAATATCTCCTGATCCCTAGCTCCTGAAATATCCTTGTCAATGCCAACACAATATAATTTCTTCTTTTCTTTCTTAATTTTATTTAGACAGAAAGAGAGAGAGAGAGAGAGAGAGAGAGCAGGGAAGTGGGACAAAGGGAGAAAGAGAGAGAATCCTAAGCAAGCTCCGTGCTGAGTATGGACCCCCAATGCTGGATCCCTCGACTCTGGGATCATGACCTAAGCCAGAATCAGGAGTCAGGTGTGCAACTGATTGAGCTACCCAGGTGCTCCTCATTTCTTCCTTTTGAAACACAGATGCAAGCTTTATTTATTCCATTGGTCTCACAAGCTACTTGGCCCATTTCTTTGCCAGTAAAAAATCAGCAATAATCGCCTATAAACACTTTTCAGTTCCTCTCAGAACTGCACCAGTCTGACTTGAACCTCAACTTACTTTCCCATTGCTCATTCCAATTACTGACAATGTATCAGCACTATTCAAGAGAATGTATGGCTCTCTCCTCTTTGACTGCATACTGTCTTTGTCCCTTTGGCCTTGATGTCCCTTTTTTTCAATCTCTTTGCTGGTTCCTCTACTTTCTTTTAGGGGAGTTCCCAAATGCACAGGCTTTAGCCTTCACCTGTTTTCATTCTATAGGCCCTCCTTTTATGATTTTGTCCAGTTTCTGTAACAACTTGCAAATTTATATCTTCAAGTCTGACTAACCTTCTCAACTCCAAACATATATATCACTCTGCTTGAAATTTCATTTTAGTATAGATCTCATATCTCAAACTTAACATGCCCAGATCCCTACCATGCTCACCTCCACTCCCAAACTTGCTTCATCTACATTCTTCTCTCAGTTGAGTGAATGGCAACTAAATCCTTCTAGCTGCCCAGTCCAGAAATCTTGGTTGTTCTCATTCATTTCCAGGGATACTGTCTGTTTCTCCTTCTTAGAAAACACCAAGGAAATTCCTCCTCAGCCTTTTTTTATTTGCTCTTGCCTCTACCTAGAATAATCTTCCCCACATTCATCAGGACTCTATCAAGTAAAAATTTATTGAAAAGGCTTCTGTGTGTACCTTGTGCAAGAGTAAATACCATACCCCCTTCTGAAAGCCTCTTCCCTGCCTTTACCCAACTCTCCTTAATATAAGTCTTTGGTATATGTCTCTATCAAAGGAAAAAGAGGTAAAATTACATACTTAAGTGACTAATTAAATTTTTTAAATTAAAATTTTGTTTTCCAAACAAGAGTTAGATTTTGATCACTTCATGATTTTCTTCCACATTAACTAGAAACATTCATGAAAATATTGACTTTTTCTATGAATAAAAACATAATCACTAACTACACTGTTAATCATTTCAACATATAATACAAAAAATATTAAGAATAAAATACTAATAGAAACTCATTAGAAATAAAAGTGTAAATAACAAACCACTATGTACCTGATATTTTGAATGAACATGTTCAATACTTTCTTATCCAAATAAATATGTCATTTTAATAAAACTAGGTTTCTCTCTCTCTATCTGTGTGTGTGTGTGTGTGTGTGTGTGTGCGCGCGTAATCAATGGAACATCTCAATTGACTCTATCATGGGATTCACATTATGATTCTGTTAACTTTGGTAAATTGGTAACTTCTCATTTTCTCTGCAGCATCTGTCTATTTGTATAAGATGATAAATATGAGACATACATTTGTACTTTAATTGATTGTTTCCTTCTTTTAATTTTTTCTGAGACAGTGTGAGCTGGATTGAGGAGCAGAGGCAGAGAGAGAGAGAATTTCAAGCAGGCTCTAATTTTTACATTCCCTCTTGGTTGTAATCATGGAATATATATAAAGAAAACTAAAATAGTGAGTGAATGTGTGTGTATGTGTGTGTGTGCATGTTGCAAAAAATAACTTATTATTCATCACCCAGCATGGGCATCCCTATATGTTACCTTAAGAAAAAAAAACACTTCCATTTGAAAGATCTTTGTCAAAATTGATACTGACCAAAATTAATTTTTAAAAATCTGACCACGGTGAGGAAAAACACTGACAGCAAGTCAAAGGCTGCGATAAGAATTTTCCAGGAACTGAGTGATAGTTTCAAAATATATAAAAATGTGATAAAAGCATGGGCATTATATTTCTGTTTCTTTAACTGGATATTGAGAAAAATAATGGCTACAGACAAAGTGAAAGAAGCCCTGCTATGTGAAATAGAATGGGTGATCTTAGATTTAGAAATGACATTGACCTCTAATCTTAGACAGTGGAGGAGCTGAACACGGTGGAAGCAAGAGGGGGGAAGAGAAGAAAACAGATTATTTTATTAGAGCTGCCGTTTGTCTGAAGTAATTACAAAGTAGGACAAAAGTGTGGCAAAGACTTCTAGTGATCATCAAAGCTAGAGATAAAAAAACAGACCAATAAAAATAGAAGCAGACATGAAATGACGAGAGAATTACTGCTTCTGAGTTCAGAAATTTAACTTTAGTTTGAATCTATTTACTCTTTATTCTGCTAATGTTAAATATTTAAAATGTGATAAAATGTTTAAAGGATACATAGAATACAAAAATAATAAAAATAACTGGACAGGTTTAAAATTAAAAATGTAAATTTGTAGTGATATTGGATCACTCTGTTATGATAAGATTAAAGAACCCAAATAGATTTCATATTTGCAAACTTACTAAGAATTCAAAAGGAACACTTATAAAAGCATTTATAAAAAATATTTCTTGAGGAGTGCCTGGATGGCTCAGGTGCTTAAGCGATCTACTTTGGCTAAGGTCATGATGTCATGATTCGTGAATTCAAGCCCCACACCGGGCTTGCTGCTGTCAGCACAGAGCTTGCTTTGATCATATCTCTCTCTATCTCTCCCTCTCTCTGCCCCTTCCCTGCTAGTGCATGTTCTCTCTCTCTCTCAAAAGTAAATAAACATTAAAAAATTCTTTAAAAGTGATTAATAAATCATATAAAATGTCAAAAGAGCATTATATCACAGCCCTTACATATAAAGTCAGTTCCAGTACAAATAGTATTTAAAAATATTATCCACATGGAACAAATTTTACCCATTTTGGGGCCAAATTTTAATGCCTACCATCTTTCCAAGGATTTCCCCAGTATTTCTCTTTCCTAGACAGAATTAACAACCTGTTACAGAACAGTATTTACAATGATAGCATAATGGTCAGCTTTTCTATTTATTTAAGTAATAATCTTTGAATACATACATGTGAATAAATATATTAACAATTAATTTCAGGATGTGATGAATCTGATGAATAAATAATATAGATTACCATGATGAAAATGTGTAGGCAGATTCTTAAAATGAAATTGTCAAGGAGAACTCTTAGAGGAGATGATAATTAACCAAATCCTGAAAATCCAGGAGGAGCTAGCCAAGTAGGTCAGGGAAAGGTGTTGGTGAAAATCATTTTAGTAGCAGTGGCAAGGAGATTGTAACACTGTCTACATGACTTTTTCAGCATTACACAGTTTGTTCACCCACTAAAGTAAGGAGAAGTTAGAGCAACCCTATAGCAACACAGATGTGGATTCTAATACAACCAATTTCCAAAGAAAAGTAGTGCTTGTGTCATCCCAAGGAATGTCAACTTAATATGAGCTTGTTCCAGGGTGCTATGTCCTTATAAAATATCTTTTACATAGATGTTCCCACTAAAGTGAAGGATAAATAAACGGACTCTCAGTTGAAATCCGCTGTTGTGTTTGGTGAAACTCTAGGCATGGTGGATACTGAGATACATGAATTCTCTAGAAGGAATTAAATGAAGTACTAAAGGTTAGAGAGGTAAAACTGGTCAGAATTAGAAGATAATCCTTTTTAAAAGAAAATTCATCAGTTGAACAAATCCACCAAGAGATAATAAAACACGTTCATCTAATGCAGGTTTACATATATATACAGCAAGTTTGAGTCATGAGATTATATCAGGCTATGAGATTCTAAGCAATGATATATCAGTATCCTTTGAGTTGTAAATCAAAGAGGAAATCCTGGATTCTATGGGAGATATCAGATACAAGAACTAGAAAAAGGAGGAAGACATCCAACTAATAAAGGGGAACTTCAGAGTTAAATATTTATCTACAATCTCAAGAGAGAGAGAATGATGGATGCACTATCTCATTGACACATGCAGCCAGTCATGAAGAGTCAGCCAGGTTGGCCACATAGAATTGACCTAGAGTAGAAAGTTGTAGTTGAAAGTTCAGATGGATTTATTTAGTTATAATTAATTAGGCATCCAATAGAATAGTGTGTTGGAGTACAGAGAATGAAAGTTATAGAATGAAATACAGTGTAAATTTATGCCAACCCATGCCATAGCAGAACAGCAACTATCAAAAGTCTCCTTGAGAGAAAGTTACATTGTGTGTGTAGGATAACAGAGCTTTTCTGGATCTAACATTTAAGATATTTTTTGAGGGATTTCTATTGGCAGTTTATGATGGCAAGAGAACTTCCAATGGAAAGAGAGAACAACCCAAAGACACTCAAATGTAGGCAAGCCCAGAGTTCATGGACTATAGTTGATAAGTACCCTACATTATCTAAAATATATACTACAATTTAGAGGAACTATGATAGAGAATATGAGAAGGGCAGATTGAGGGCATATGGTCTCCAGTCTTAAATACCAAAATGTCTCAGTTTTAATTAATTTGGTAAGCAACAGGGGAGCAAATCATGGTTATTGAGCAGATTACATGGTTATATGAACAGAATTTAGGTTTAGAAGAGATTAACTTGGCAGCTGTGAAAAGTCTCCTTTGAATATTTGATATTAATGTTTCACAGCTTGCAAATAACTACCATAGTTGAAAGAGTATCACGTTCACTATGACAAACTCTCTTGCTGAAAAGTACATTTAATATTTTTATAAAAGTCACCCTAAAAGTGTGCTGATTTTGTTTCTGATTTACATGTTAATCATAAGTTTGTCGTTTCTTTAATGAAAGATGAATGAAATAAAATGAAAGGATGCAGTATGGACTGAATATTTCTGAAAATATGATTTTACAATATCATGAAATGATAAGCATAGTATCTACCTACATAAAATAGTGATCTGTGTTACGGAATAGTCTCAGAATCTCATAAATTATATGTTGGCAAAATATATAATAATAATTAATTATAATGATAATATATCTTCACTTATAATTGGCCAATACGTTTATTTATTTTTATTTTATTTTTCCAACTTTATTGAGGTATAGTTAACAATTAAAAATTATATATATTTAAAGTGCACAATTTGATGATTTGATATAGTCAAACTATTGTACATTAGACCTCCACAATTTTTTATCTTGCTTAATTGAAACTTCGTATTGACTAACATCTGCCCATATCCCTCTTTCCCTAGCCCATGGTAAACAATATTCTACTCACTGTTTCTATGATTTTGACATTTTTAGATTCCACATACAAGTGAGATAATGCAGTATTTATCTTTCTGGGTCTGACTTACTTCACTTGGGACGATATCCTCCAGGTACATCCATTTTGTTGCCAATAGCAGGTTTTCTTTTCTTAAGGTTGAATAATATTTCTGTGTGTGTGTGTATTACATTTTCTTTATCCATTCATCCATTGACAGACATTTAGATTGTTTCCATATCTTGGATGTTATTAATGCTGAAATGAACATGGGAGTGCAGTTATCTATTCAAGATACTGGATATATATTCTCCTTTGGATATATACCCAGAAATGGATGGTTATCATATGATAATTCTATTAAAATATTTTGATGAATCTCCATATGGTTTTCTATAATGGTTATACCCATTTACATTTCTACCGACCATATACAAGTGATTTCTTTTTCTCTATATCTTCAGCAACATTTGTTACCCCTTGTCTTTCTCATAATGGCCATTCCAACTTGTGTGAAGTGATATCTCATTGTGATTTGGATTTGCATTTCCTCATAATTGAGGAGACTTTTTACTTTTTCCTGTTGTCTTTTTTTATATCTTTTTATGTCTTTTTTTTTTTTTAGTTTTTATTCCAACACCAGTTAGTTAACATACAGTGTGATATTAGTTTCAGGTATACGATACAGTGATTCAAGCTTCTATACAACACCAGATGCTCATCAGGACAAGTTCACCCCTTAATCCCCATCACCTATTTCACCCATACCCCCTCCACTCCCCTCTGGTAACCATTAACTTGTTCTCTATAGTTAAGCCTGTTTCTTGTTTTCTCTCTCTCTCTCTCTCTCTCTCTCATTCTCTCTCTTTTTTTTTCCTCTTTGTTGTCTGTATTGTATCTTAAGTTCCACATGTGAGTGAAATCATTGGTATTTTTCTTTCTTTGTCTGACTTATTTCATTTAACATAGCTCCATCCATATCAGGTCCTTTGTCCATTTTTTAATCGGGTGATCTGTTTCTTTTGCTACTGAGTTGCATGAGTTCCATATATATTTTGGATAATAATCTCTTATCAGACATATGGCTTGAATATGTTTTCTCCCATTCTGTATGTTGCTTTTTCACTCTGCTGATTACTCATTTGCTTTACAGAAACTTGATCCAATCCAATTTATCAATTTTTGCTTTTGTTAGCTATACTATTGGTGTCATACCCAAAAAATCATTGCCCAGACCAATATCAGGAGGCTTTTTCCTTATGCTTTCTTGTAAAAATGTTATAGTGTTATATGTTATGTTTAGGTCTTTAATCTGTTTTGAGATGAGTTTTGTATGTGGCATGACATAAGAATGTAATTCATCCTTTGGCATGTGATATCCAGCTTTCCCAGCACCAATTATTGAAGAAGCTATCCTTTTCCCAGTCGTGTGTACCTGGTGCTCTTGTCAAACATCACTTGTCCATAAATACATGGATTTATTTCTGGGCTTTATATTCCTGTTTTTATACCAACAGTATACTCTCATGATTACTGTAGCTATGTTGTATATTTTGAAGAAAGGAATGTGACACTTCCAGCTTTGTTTTTCTTGCTCATTGAGCTTCTTTGAAATAATTGTCTTTTTCATTGAGCTTCTTTAATTTGATTTTTAATTTAATTTTTTAGAGAGAAAAAATGCAGGTGGGGGGAGAGAGAAGACGGGGAGAGAGAGAGAGAGAGAGAGCGAGAATCTTAAGCAGGCTCCACGCTCAGTGCAGAGCCTGACATGGGCTCAATTCCATGAACCCAGGATCATGACCTAAGTGGAAATCAAGAGTTGGATGCTCAATCGACTAAGCCACCTGGGGGTCCCTAAGATGATTTTTAAAAATTCTTTGTTGGGAAACTTGGAGATCTCCATTTCTTTAGAAAATTGTGTTTCATTGGTGGTGTCATGTTTTCCTGATTTTCATGTTTTTATAGCCTTGAATTGGTGTCTATGCATTTGAGAAATAAGTTACTTCTTCCAGACTTTATAGAATGATTACAAAAACCTTCCCCTATGTGTGGGTGGAAGGGTGGCAGCTGGGTGAGGTGCAGTGGTTCCAGCTCTGGGGAGGGACAGTGGCATAGTCTCCATGTGGATCAATCAGCTGAGTTCAGCATTGGCAAAATGGTTCAGGTCATCAGCAGCCAAAGCTGCGGGTGTCCACAGTGGCAGTGAGGGCTATTGGGGTTCTCAGTGATGGACTGTTAGGGTCCTTTTGTTCTCTTTTTCCACTATGGGGGAAAACCATGACCAAAGGTGTTCCTCTTACCCCCGGGTCCGGCATGCAGGCATGCTCACTGCAGCAGTGGCTGCACTATTCAGGGAGCAGGTGAGCCCACTGTGACAGTGGATTTTTGTGCGGGGGCACTCATAGAGCCACTGTGGAGTGCAGATTGCAGGCCCACACTAGGAAGCTGGATGCTCACCTGTCTGGCTCTCCTCCCCATGGGGGGCACTTCTGGGTTTGGGAGTTCCTCTTGCCAGTGAGCTGTGCTGGCCTGTGGGGTGGGGTGATGCAGGTCAAGTGAAACTGTTCTTCCTACCCTTTCTGTGCAGTGATTCTCCATTTTTTCACTACACCATGTTGCTGTACCTTCTTAACTTGTCTGCTGTGCTCCCACAAAGCTATTTTCACTTGTGCATAGCTGTGTAATTGCTGCTTTCTGTGAGGAAACGAAGGATGGGATCTCTTACTCTATCATTTTGCTGATGTCATTTTTCAGTGAATTAATAAATGTATTTATATTTGAGAGAAAAAGTGCGAATGGACGAGGGGCAAAGAAAAAGGGAAAGAGAATCCCAAGCAGGCCCCACACTCAGCGTGGAGCCCCACGTGGGGCCTGATCCCATAACCCTGGGGTCATGACCTAAATGGAAATCAAGAGTCAGGTGTTCAAATGACTGAGCCACACAGGCACCCTTGAGTGAATATATTTATGATTCAAGGTTAACTTACATGCAAAGACATGACATTGGCTGAAAAAAGGACTTTTGAAAGAAAGTGGCTTGAAACATTCAAACGCATTATCCTCTATGGAAAATAAATATTATTTTGTATGAGTACCTTCTGCTGTTTGAGAATAAACAAGAGCAGGCACATATGAGATTATTATGAGATATTAAACCAGATATGTGTTTTACTAACTTGCAACTATTTTGTATACTAAAATCTTTCTTTCATAATAAAATTATTTCACTCTGTTATAAAAATTTTATTGAGTAATTATCTCTGACTAGAATATTATGAGTTCCTTGCAATAGCCAGCGTATTAGTGATGGAAAAAATGTACTTTACTAGCTGTAAAATTTTTAGAAAAAGTGATGAAAACCCAGGGTTAATTTTGTTATAGAGAAGAAGTGGCCATGTCAGACACTGGAAGGCCTTGGCTAAGGAAACTCAGAAACTTTGTAAGATTTAAGGCATTAGTAATATTTTAAATTAGTCATAATCTATATCTGTCTTAATTTTATACATCGAAAAATTTAGTTGCTGAGTACTTAAAGACATGTATAATGTTATAGAAGTTAACAAAGCACAAAATGTTATCCACTAATCCTAATTTATATTTTCAATCTTGTTTCCCCTAAATAGAGAAGCATAGAGTAGAAAAAATTAATGGCATTATTTGTCAGCTGATTTTATTACCCTCTTCCCATATTTATTACTTTACTTCTATCATTTACCCTCAGCATGTATTAATTCACGCAATTTCACTATTGGATTAAGTAGCAGGCTTTGTACCATTATGCTTATCTAGGCATTGAAACATATGGTAGGATGAATACCATCTGGTGGAAGCATCCTGGATTAGAAAGTTCTCTGGCACAGCACTTGTAGAATACTGGCTGCTGGGCTAAATATTATTAAGCTAGGCTGTGTTTAAAATGCCCTATCAGTTAGTTGAATATTGCAACAGAGCATCACATTTGGCCTTATTAAAATTTGCTAATACAGAACACTGGAAGGCATTGGCCACACATGACATAAGCTGAAAGTGGGTCAATTTAGTTCTTACCAGTCTATTACACAAAATTTCTATGGAACTCATTGTTATTGTTGGTTAGATTCCAATTATTCATAATATCCATGAAATGGATAGGACAATTTTCTGCATAATGTTCTTCAGAATAATAGCAAGCTAGAGAGCATAATGATAATTTTCTTAAGAAAGTAATTCCAGAGAGTTATTTTTGGACAATGTGGTCCTTGAGTCCATAAAAGTAAATACCCACTCATACACATAATATATATTGATTCTAACAAACCATGGGGAAATTTCTAACTATAATAAAATTTTATATAATAAAAATATAGAATTATAATCTATTATGAAGTGTAAGCAGTTCTCACATTTCATAGTACTGTATTAACTGCAACTAATACCATTCACAGTTGTGTCCTCACTTGACACAGTTATGTGGAAATAGATCACTGTTATATATGGCCTGTAACCTACCAAGTTAACATCTTGTTCAACTCAATGACCTTGATGGTCCAAAATGAACAAACTCCTTGAAAATGGATTTATGTAAATCAAATTTATACTCTAGCATCTACAGACAGCCACTTGTCAAAGAGTTTAACACCGAAGATGGGTTAAATTCTCTTCTCTATATTCTCTTAGAATATCTACGTATTTTTCTCTACCTGTTGTAGTAATCTAGTTATATGCATCTGTCTCCTGTTCTTCTATACTACTGATATTATAGATTGAAAGTTCTTTACATAAAAGACATTTTTCCTATTCCTTTTGAATCAGAACACAGTACACTTATACAATTTAATTGTGATATACTCCTTTGGGTTGTGTTACAATATTTATTCTGAGTATGATTAACAAAAATAACTAACTAAATAATAATGTTTTGCAATGTAGCCCATCATTTTGACTATATAATCTAAATATAGACATATTTAAGGGATCACTGATCACTCACAGGTATACATAAATAATTATTTGCAATCATATTACTTTCACCTTTTCTGTAATAAAATGTTTGGCATATTTCAACCTAATTTCACCTCTTTACTGATTTTGAAAAATATTTTTAACAAATATTAAACATTTTTTCTAACTTCTACATGTTTTGTTTATAATTTTCCAAATATGTTGTTATTATGTAATCTGGCGATATTTGATTCATTAAAGCAACCTTGGACATGCAGTCCACAGTCTCCATCTTTCACTCATCAACTGACTCTTTTTCACTCTGTTATGTGTATATACTCAACCCAGCTCAAAAAAATATTTATCATGTTATCATAAAATCATGCAAGGTTCAATGGCACAGGTTTCTGTAGGTATTAATGGCTTATATTTGTGAAGCGTGTATGGAATGCATTACACTTGGGATCATGATTCCTGGAGGGAAGTTCATTTTGAGCTAGAATTGAAATATAAAAACTAGATGGAAATATCTCAGAAGAATTCTATATCCCAGACCCACTATGAGGCAAATAGGTAACCACAATGAATAGAAAAGTTAGAAGATTTCATGAAATTATAAGGGGGAAAAAAGTGTGTTTGTGTGTGTGTGTGTGTGTGTGTGCTATGTGTGAGAGAGAATGGGAGAGAAGGACATCAGACAATTTTAACTCAAACCCAATTTATAAAGTTTATAAATTTATTTTTATAAATTTATATCATAAATTTATAAAGTTGAGCCAGGAATAATTTCCCCCTAACATATCCAAAAAGTATTAATTCAGTTTCAACATTCAGATTTTTATTTCTTAAAAATTATTTCCACAGCAACAAAAACAAAAATAAACAACAACATCCAACTAAAAATCTTCTATATGAAAGCAAACCATCAAAAAAATGAAAAGGCAACCTACCAAATAGGGGGAAATATTTGTAAATCAAATCTTTATAAAGGATTAATGTCCAAAATATATAAAGCTCATACAATTCAACAGCAAGAAAACAAGTAATCTGATTTTAAAATGGACAAAAAAAATCTGAATTAACATTTCTCCAAAGAAGGCATACAGATAGCTATCAGTCCAATGAAAAGATGTTCAACATCACTAATCATCAGTGAAATGAAAATCCAAAGCACACTGAGGTATCGCCTCACACATTAGTATGCTATTACCAAAAGTATAAGAAATAACAAGTGCTGGTGAGAATGTGTAAAAACCAACCCTTGTGTACTCTTTGTGGGAATGAGAATTGGTGCATCCACTGTAGAAAACATCATGGAAGTTCTGTAAAATATCTTAAATAGAACTATCATATGACCCAGCAATTCTTCTTCTGGGTATTTATGCCTCGAAAGAAAGAAAAAAAGAAAAAGAAAGAAAGAAAGAAAGAAAGAAGAAAGAAAGAAAGAAAGAAGAGAAAGAAAACTTTAACTTGAAAGAAAGAAAAGAAATAAATTAAGAAAACTTTAGCTTGGAGAGATATATGCACTTCGATGTTCATGCAGCATTACTTACAATAGCCAAGATAAACAATAATCTAAGTGTCCATTGATGGATGAATGGATAAAGAAATTGTGACATACATACACACAGTGGCATATTATTCATCCATTAAAAAGAAAGAAGTCTTGCCATTTGTGACAATATGAATAAACCTTGATAGCACAACAGTAAGTGAAATAAGTCAACAGAGACAAATACCATAGGGTCTCACACACAGAATCTAAAAACAAAACAAAACAAAAATCTTAGCTCATAGATACAGAGAACAGATTGGTGGTTGCCAAAGGCAGGGGGTGGGGATGGGCAAAATGAAGAGGGTCGAAAAGTACAGAATTGAAGCTAAAAAGTAAATATCCTTGGGTATGCAATGTTATAAAATAAAGTCCTGGCTATGTAATATACAACACAGTGACTATAGTTAATACCATATTGCATGTTTGAAAATTATGGGGAGAGTGGATTTTAAAAGATCACATCAAAAGAGAAAAACTTTGTCTAATTATATATGATGATAGGTGTTAACTAGACTTATTGTGGTAATCATTTTGTAATATATACAAATATCAAACATTATGTTGTATACCTGAAAGAAATATAGTTTAATATGTCAATTACAGCTCAAATAAATTGAAAAAAAAAAAGAATAATAAGAATAATATTATGTGGAGAAACCTTGAAGTCAAAGAAGAAAACTCTTACAAATTTCTTAGGTAAGATGTTTTAAAAATGATGAGATATAAAAATGATATAGTTTTGATGCAACATCAGGATACATATTTGGATAATATTTTTCTAATTGATATTTTTTATTTAGAAAAATTTTAATGTTTATTTATTTTTGAGAGAGAGACAGAGCGTGAGCAGGGGAGGGGCAGAGAGAGAAGGAGACCCAGAATCCGAAGCAGGCTCCAGGCTCCAAGCTGTCAGCACAGAGCCCGATGCGGGGCTCAAACCCATGAACCTTGAGATCATGACCTGAGCTGAAGTCGGACGCTTATCCAACTGCACCAACCAGGAGCCCCTCTAATAGAGATTTTTTAAATCACAAGAAGTCAATACAGTATATTAGAAATAACACTTAACTTAAAATCAAGAATCTTAGGAATCTTGGGTTACAATTCTGGCTTTTCAATATTCCACTTGTGTGATATTAGACAAAGCATTTTATTCTCAATGTCTGAGAGATAGAGGGAGAGAAAGAGAAACTGATATTGCATGAGATTTCATCTGCCCTAATTTCCTCACCAGATGTTCTAAGGAGCAAATAATATATATCAAGAACCTAAGCCACATATCTACAATGAATCCTACAGATCCAAAAATACATTTCTAGACATGTGAGGTAAAATCTGTACCTCAAAGTTTGCAATGAACTGATTGTGCGTTCTGAAATATATATGTTGAGAGAAACCCTAATCCTATTATGATGGTTTTCAGAAGTGTACCCATTGAGTGATAATCAGATCATGAGGGTGGAGCCATGAAAAATGGGAATAGTGCCATGAAAATGGGAATGGAGCCATAAAAAGTGGGAAAGAAGCTATATCTTAGAGTATACAAGCTCGCAGTATAAGATTAGCAAGTTTGGGGATCTAATGTACAGCATGGTAATTATAACTAATAATTTTGTACCATACACTTGAATGTTGGGGAGAGGAGACATTATTGTTCTTATCACACACACACACACACACACACACACACACACAACTGTTAACTATGTAATGGGATGGATTTGGTTTCTAATGCTAGCGGTAATAAGTTTGCTACATATAAATACATCAAATCAATAGCTGTACACCTTAAACTTATATAATATGTTGGGTCAATTGTATCTCAGTAAAGCTGGGGAAGAAGAAGAAGAAGAAGAAGGGGAGGAGGAAGAAGAGGAAGGGGGAGAAGGAAGGGGAGGGGTAGGGGGAGGAGGAGGAGAGTGTAAGAAGAAAGAGAAGAGGCAGCTGCCTCCACCAGAGAACAAGTTAGCCGTCTCTCTAGCGTGTGAGGATACAATGAGAAGTCATCAGTGTGCACATTCAAGAGGGCCCTCATCAGAATCTGACCATGCTGGGATCCTAATTTCAGATGTCAGTCCTCCAGAACTGTGAGAAATAAATCTCAGTTCTTTAGAAGCCAAAGATAGATAGATAGGTGATAGATGATAGATAGATAGATAGATGATAGATAGATAAAATTTCTTATCCTGACCTCACTTACTTAGATGTTTCCACATGAGTGAAATCAATACTGAAGGAAGTTTTGAATTTGATATCTAACTCCCAGTATTTTAAAGGAATTTTTAATTTAGTGTGAGTTGAAAAATTGATTTAGTTTGAATGTTTTATTTATTAATTTAGACTTTAAATACATTTCTGGAAAGTGAAAAATATAAATATATAATCCATAATTCTACTATCCTGGCATAAATTTATTGATGATCCAGGTATTTTAAATCTTGTTTTTATTTAATGCTTTATTTCTGTCTCACCTTGTTACAGACATGAGCTCATCTCACTTTGAATTTTTTGTTTAATTTTAAATTATAGGTAATTTCAAAATATTATTGTACTATCTTATTGATAGAACTCTTCTATAACGATATCTTTTAAGAAGATTATTTCATTGGGCTGCCTGGGTGGCTCAGTCAGTTGAGTTCCTGGCTGTTGATGATTTTGGCTCAAGTCATAATCTCCTGGTTTGTGAGATTGAGCCCCGTGACGGACTCTGAGCTGACAGCACAGAGCCTGCTTGGGATTCTCTCTCTCTCTTTCTGCCCCTCCCCCACTCACATGGTTTCTCTCTCTATTTATAAATAAATAAACTTAAAAAAAAAGAAAGAAAAAGCTAACACTAATGTTAAACTTTACACTTGATCTTAGCCAAAAGGCCGAGAAGCGATTAATGTTAAACTTTAAAAATAGGAGTGAAATATTATGGAAAGCATAAAATTGTTACCAAAAATAAAATTGCAAGAAGCACAGACCAGATACCGATAGATACATTACTTTAAAGTGTTCAATCTCAGCAGATAGGAAAAAATAATGATTTATCACAGTTCATTTATCAAATTGCTGACACATTTGTATTTAATAATAAGTAGGATTCGTGTATTTTCAGGCTAAACAGATATTTATAAAGTTGCTAGAAAATCATTAATTTCTACTCCTGAAACTAATATTACTACTATATGTTAATAACTAGAATTTAAATAAAAACTTGAAACAAAAAATATAAAAAACAAAGTTGTTGAAAACCAAATTTGTAAAATTTGTATTTTTGAAAACTAAAATTAAACTAACAAAAATTGAACAAAAGAAACTTACAAAACTCCCGGATTTCCCATCTTAAATTCTATTTCTATGGATATATATTGAAGACATAATAGATAGATGCAATGTATTCTTGGGAATTACTTCAATTGGAAAATATTTAAATTTCAAATATGGATGATTTATTTAATAAATAAATAAACTTAGCTACTCAATAAGATACTATGTAACTATTCACATAAAATATTAAAAGTATTTAAGAGTATGAAGAAATGATCAGAACTTCTTGAAAAACTTGGTAGATAGCACATGAGTCCATTTTTTTAGAGTATTTTTTATTTGAGAGAGAGAGAGCAAACAGGGTAGAGGGGCAAATGGAGAGGGAGAGAGAATCCCAGGCAGGCGCTGCCCTCAGCACAGAGCCAGATGTGGGGCTTGATCCTACAACCCTGGCACCATAACCTGAGCTGAAATCAAGAGTTGGGTGTTCAACAGACTGAGCCATCCAGGAGCCCTGAGCCCATTTTTAAGTAAAACAATTACACACATACATTAAAGCATTTTAACAGTAGTTATCTATGAAGTTATCCCTAACCAAATATGATTCATGATATTTAAAATATATTCACGTTGTTGTATTTCTCAAAGTTCCTAATTAAGACTATATTATTTTCATAATAAAATATTTATTATAAAATATTTTTATTCAGCTATTTTCTGAAAGCATGCATGATCTGTGCATCTTACTAACGTGGCATGGAAAGGAAGTACTTTCTCTCACACTGAGGAAGCACTGTCCCCCCACCCCACATCTTCTCCTCTCCTAGATGCTGATAAGAATCCTTAGTGTATATGTCTCATCGACCTTCAGAGATTACTTTTGAAAATAGAATTTTATGTCAGTACATAAATTCCTTGTCAGTAAAAATGAAACTGTGTGTCAATGGATTTCTATTCCAGATGACTGAGCAAATTACCAGCTGTGTGACTTTAATATCTCATCTTCATTTCTTGAGCTTCAAAATGAGAGAGTGAGAGAAGATAATAATCTCTAGAATTTCTATTACTGGATTCTCAAGCTAGATAGTAGCAGTAAGAGATTTTTCAGTTGTTAGATACTTTAAAGAGTGCTAAGACATATATCTTTCTGTATGGATCCCTGAATAACAGGAATCTCTCTATGGGATACTTCACATGTATGAGATATTCAAGTTACAGGAGATTATACATAATCACATAATAATTATATATATATATCACATAATAATGTGATATATATATATATTATTAACACAGTGATGTTATTAAGTTAATTTCATTAAATATTAAAGAAATATGAAAAACTTCTTTCTGAAAAGCTGCAACCCATCCAAAAATACCAATACATACAAAGGTAACTTATTCTCACATAGATGCCAGAAAATCATGTTGAATTAATAATTATAATTTTTGATATTCTGAAGAATATGAAACTATATTGCATGTTTACTTGATTTTTTAAAAATTTGTCTTTTGAGTAATAATTTTCATCTGCTAGTCTTTTTTCTTTCTTTCTGTAATTTGGCCCAGCTCTTCTCTAAGCTGTCTATTCATTGCCTCCCTAACTTTTAATTAAGAACTAGCAAATATTGTCTTTGGAAGAGTCCTGATGACATTGGATGATTGTGATTCAAATTTATGGGCCAATACATTAAGATTAGAACTTTAAAAGTAAGGGTAACTTTTTTTTTCTTTTTGCACGCACACACACACACACACACACACACACACAGTTATTTAAATAGCTTTCACTGCAGTTTATTTTAGATATAAACTGTATGCAATTTCAATCTCTATTTTAGTACGCTATTGGAAAGCATGAGGGAGAGCATGATAGAGAACTTGACCCTGAAGAAAAGTATGGCTAGGGAAAATTTCCCAGTTGCAGAGCTTTCAAATGACTCTTAAGGAAGGTAAGACTCCAATAAAGTTTTTAAGAACACAGTGAAATAAAGGGTAGTTCCACAATCATACACAAATGGTTACCATTTATGTGTTATGGACATGTTAAGATTTCCAAGGACTGGAGGACGGAGGGGAGGAGGAAGAACAGAGAGAGGAGAAAGGAGACAGAAGGAGGTACAGTGAGAAAGCATGGCAAGATGAAAAATGAATAAAATGAAGCCTGATAAAAAATATGGCAAGAGACAAAGTTTTAGTTGCAGAGTTTCCAATTCACTCCAAAGATCAGAGTTTTCTGTAAAACTATTACATTTTAAGAGTTTCTTATTTTTACAAAATCACCTTCTTTGGTGCATGTCTTGCTACATATATGCCTGAGTGAATGATGTGGGGAAACATTAATAGAAAGGATCCTTGTCCTGTATCTGAGTCGAGAACAAGGAGACAGAGAAGCTGTGGAAATGCACAGTAATTACAATTAAGTGGAGAATGGAGAAAATTGAGAGTCAGAAATGGCAACATTCTTTTAAGCTCCAAATATCCTCAGGTATCCTGGGAAGGGCACTGAATTTCCCACAGGAAATTTTCTCAAAGGACTGGGAAATCATGAAAGTCTCAATTACTCAAAATCCCAAACCTGTTTTTAAATATGTCATTTATTTTTAATACCTGTTTTATCTCATTTCTCTTTGTAATTGTATTTTTCTCAGTTTTTCAATGTCTTTTCGACTCTTCTCCACTTTGCTGTACACTTCTTGGTCTTCACAGTTCAGCTTAAAATGACATCTTTGATCAACTTTCCTGGAGAACATATTTTATAAGATAATAATGATGATTGTCATTTTATGAATTCATGTTAAATTTGAGGTGTAAGAAATGTTGGCAGTTGGAAATGCAGGAGTAGGCCTGTAATAAAGATAAAGACAGAATACACTGATGAGAAATATTTTACATAGAGGTGACAGTGGAAACTGCTCGTGTGCAAAAGATCTCCAAGAAAGTGAAACCTTTAGGAAGTATCCAGAGTAGGAAATCAATTTTGAAATGAGTTTTGAGATACTTACCTTGAAAATCATTAAAATACAGAATTCAGTACAATACATGTCTAGTATTTAATATACTTCACAGTGTTAAAATTGTTTGGAAATCAGGAATACATATGTAGAAAATAGAAGGAAACTATGAATACTCAAAAACTAACTTCCTCTACCAGACTAGCTAACATATATAAGGCATTATTTTTTTTTTTAATGTTTATTCATTTTTTACAGAGAGACACAGAGCATGAGTGGGGTAGGGACAGAGAGACAGGGAGACATAGAATCTGAAATAGGCTCCAGGCTCTGAGTTGTCAGCACAGAGCCCCACGCGGGGCTGGAACTCACAGACCGTGAGATCATGACCTGAGCCGAAGTCAGGCGCTCACCGACTGAGCCACCCAGGTGCCCCAATAATGCGTTATTTTTTAATTGGGATGTAACAATATTTTCTTTATGCATATTTATAGATTGCCACATGATAGAAAAATAGGAACAATCATAATGGTTTAAGTAACTGGTGCAAATTTATGCCCAGTGACATCTATTTCTGTTGTTTCATTAGCATATTTGGTTTCAATGCCATTTTGAAATAATACCCAATTGTGTTTCAATCTTTTCTTTTTATTTTTTCTTTATTTTGTTTGTCTGTAGGGAAAGTAATCATATATAGTTTTTCTAATCCATAGGCATATTAAGAAGACTGCACAGAGGCCTGGTATGTGTTTAGGGCCCTGGTACATGGTTTATTGAGGCTAACATTGTTATGTACTTCTGTAAGTAGTCATTTTTATTTTAAATGTGCTGTATTTTAATTTCCATGAAATGAAATAAATCATTCCAATATATTATGTCAATACTTTTCATTTAAAAAGACTAGGATTGTTTTCTCTGTTTTATACAGCAATAATTTGATTTTCAGATAGAATATATTACATTAGAAATCATTACAATTTTCATAAAAGAATCACTGTTCTCCTAATATAATTTCATCAAAAATAAATCTTACTAAATAACATGATGTGCTATACTATAGTTTTTCTTAACTTCCAAACATGCAACATATTATCCTAAGAATATTACATGATGTGCAATTCTAGCAATGTAAATTTTTTTTAAATTCAATATGAATACTGATTTTCTCCAAAATTATTTGGCTTGTTGAATAATCAAAGCTACTTGTTTAATATGTTTTTATTACTAATATAATAAGCTATTATAATTTAATAGTATACTGTAATGCAGTTTAAATAGATCCTGGAAATAAATAATAAATAAATAAATCCTGGATATGATATTAATAAAATAATTAATCTTAATATAAACAGGTAATATTTCATTTACTAATCTATATGGCATTAATAACATTACAGTCATATAATTATACCATAAGTGAATATGTTAATAAAATAATTCATATTAGTATACCCAGTTATATAATATAAATCCATTTGTAAAGTGGAATAGTATAATCAACACTTACCATTTTTACATTTTGGCAATTATAACAGGGAAACGTTTCTTAAATATTATGGAAAAGTTGCTATCTTATGATTAAGAACGCAAGCCAATCAATCAGGAAATGTTAAGGACACCCCGAAACATCCTTAATCTTTAAGGTGATTTCTTTTAAGTCAACAGTGTGTTATATCATGATCCTGAGTAGTCCCCTTTCAACACCGGTGAAACACCTCTGTGGTACAAGCTTTTGCTCTAAGTATACTTCTAAGTAAATGATTGTTTCTTGATGGGGAAGAGGGGAGCCTAAAAGTAGGGAAAAAATGCACAGAATTTAAATGTTATAATTCCTATTGATATTAATATAAACTTGAGGTTTACATTTTATATTAATATAAAATATAATATAAAGTATTTTATAGTTTATTATTCTAAATAATTAAAACAACTTATCGATATTATTAATATCCATCAATATTTTACACTATTACTTTTAATATTGCCATAAATATTAATAGACTATATTATTACCATTCATGTAAGTATATAGTAAATATATATTTTTACCATGTATAATATGTATTTTAAGACGTATTTAAGCACATAGAAAATATGGATTTTAAATCTCCAGATTTCTCATGTATCTATCTACCTGTGTAAGCAATAGTAAATTCTCAATAATATCTATTTTTATGACATACTATAATATACATCCATTAACAAAAATTGAACTAGAACTCACACTGAAAATGTTTTGAGTTACTGTATTATTTTATTGTTTCACTGTTTTTCATTGGAAATGACAATGATATTTACAATTTATGAAAACTATACCAATATAGCAATGCAATTTATGACATGGCATTATTTACGTAATTTCACAAAAATTTGTATCTTCAACCTCCCTTGGAGTCATAATTCACAATAAACTCATAAGTGTTTTCTCAAAATCAGATATTTTATATATGAATTATGTTCTTTAAGCTTTAAAATTATCCTATAGTGATATATGTGCTGATTTAAATATATACATTTGCATTTATAATCTTTATAAACAAAATAAGTAAATTTCTATGACCAGAGTGAGTGGTTCTTACTGAATGTATTATCTTCACATAAATAACTGCCACACTATTTGTACTATGGCTGAGCTCACAGATGTGATATTCAATATGATTAAGTAGTACACATTTCAATTATAAGGGATGAAGCAAGGATGTGTACTGAAAGTTGGTAATGTGTATTTTTAAGAAATCACAAAGAATGGAAAGGAGGAAGACAATGGGAGATGTTCACATTCCTTTGGGTTGTGAAAATTAATAGTTTGCATGTTTATAAAGGCTTTACTTCTTTATAGAATATGAATACAGATCCAGCCTCTGCCTCAATATTAGAACATATGTAGTAAAATAAGGACACGAATAAATCATTAAAATATGATTAGGGTCACTGTTTGATTTTGCATAATCAGTTTGACTATTGAATTATGCTAAAGCTCAGGATTCTTCTCTGTGTGATAGGTAGTTCACCAAAGGAAAAATAAGAGTCCGTTAAATCAAATTTGGGGAGTTGGTGGTTTTCTTCCTATTATCCCTGCAGTGAATGAAATTCTTAACTGGAGTTTCGATCAATGCTGATGCATCACTATTGACAACTCTTTGAGGGGTCTTTAACTCCCTATTTCAACAAGGTAATGAAAGTAAGTACTGAACATGATTTGCTTGGAGAGGCAGTCCACCATGGACCCTGCACAGCCTTGAGGAGTGTGCCAGATGGCCAGGTTTCTCTGTCTTCTGATACTGAACAGTTCTGTGCCTGGTTACATAGTCATCTAGTAGGTCAAGACAACTATAGTGAGAGCTGCTTACTCTCCAGGGGAAAGTAGACTCACTTATTTCCTGCTTGCTCTGGGGTAGGCTGTTTGCTTAAAACCGGTGGACTTTTGACCCTGAGTTTCTCAGCTATTCCAAAACTCACAGGAAAGTGGGGGGCCTGCACTGGGGTCCATCAAATCACTCCATAGACATGGTGGACAGGGTAACCAGTGCATATATGCTGATACTCTACTAGCTATTCTGTACTTTTTTCCTCTCTGATCCAAGAATTTCATAAGTATCATGTTAGTTTGCAAGTAGGATAAGATCTCAAACCCTTCACGAGTTCTGATATAATTGACTTCTTGACTATAAATTTTACCAAAATTTAATTTGAGGACAAAATATAAATATATGTCATTGTACAGTTCTGATTAAGTTTCAAACATCTTTTTAATATTTATCATGAATAACATTTCACCCGCCAGTTGGTACTATGGCTCAAAATACAATCATCTGGATGGCACTGTCTTTTTCATTATTGTAATTTTGCTAATCACCTTCTCCTTGTTTCTTATCTTTTCCCACATCTACATTTGTGAAATTTTGCTTTCCTCCTAAATTCCTAAACTCTCAGACTTTTTCACCTGTTAATGGTCAAAGTTTATTTTTGGTATTCTTAATAGAACTAATTCTCTCCAAATCAGCTATTCTATATGATTTACTCTTAATGTCTTTAATATGTATCCTAAAGCGTATTTATTACTTGCTTATTCCTACAGCTTCCTTCTTACACATTTACTATTTTTATTGGATGTATGATTTCTGCTGTACTGTGCTATCTACTGTATTGTGTTCTCTCTCTTATGGTAGATATTTTGCAGATTCTCCTTTTCTTTCTTGAAGTCAAGGCTAAAATCAAATTCGCTATTTTGTAGAACTATGATTATATTAAACACTTTGCACCTAAGAATCAACATCAGGTGTTTTCTCTAAGCATAAAATATGAAAATATTGATTGTAGATAACATGTATATCCTTACCATGTAGCAAACAGAGGTTTTACATTTTTCTGAATAATAACTTCTATCCTTATAATCTCCACACATCTTTAAGTGAATTATACAGGCAGTACCTGGTAGAATTAGGATTTAAACTGGGGCAGACTGGCTCAAGTATTTAATCTCTTAACTATTAGGCTAGAAGGCATTGGTTTGACGAGTTAGTAAACTCAAAAATTGAATTCCAAGGTCAAATTTTTCTCATTACTCTTATGGAAGTAGCATCCAAATTAATAACTTGAAATTTGGGAACCTGTCTTCATTACAACCAAATTTTCCCCAACATGCCACCAACAGAAGCACCTACTGGCAACATTGTTGTCACTACAAACCTAAAATGTTCCTTATTATTATCCTTTGTGCTACTATCTTAGAAAAGAATGTTCCCTTCTGATATAAAATAGAAGGGTGTAGTGCACAGATGATAGGGAGTCTTCAACCATCTAAAATTTCTTGACTGACCTTGGACTAAGTTGCATTCCTTGGATTTTAGTTTCTTTCACCGAAAGTCTCAGATAATAACATGTTCTTTATAGGGTTGTTGTGAGCTTTAAATGGCACTGCTATTTATGTAGTGCCATGTAAGCATTCAATAAATATTATTTCTTTCCCTTCCTTGTAAAGTATATCATGGATTGTTATTTAATATCCAACATCTGTTTCAATTTCACGCATCACTGCTCTTCGGTGTACAAAATGGGAAACTATAGTACATATTTATTAAATTACTACAAAGAATATTAAGTTAAAGGCTAGATCCTTTATTGTAGTGAATTCCAAGGTGAATTCTTTGTAAGGCAAATATTTTTTTTTTGACAAGGGGAACCTTCTCTTTCATTTTCTGTTTTTTTAAATTATTGAATCAGCTTTAGTAGAAAAAGGCATATCAATAATAAATTTTCAATATTTGAAATTGAATTAATGAGAGCAACTTATTCCAGTGAAACAAACATATTTTTCAAGTGAAATACATAATTAAAATGAAGGATAGGCTTTATAATTTTATTTTTATTACTCCCATAAATTTTTCATCCTCTTTTATTAAACAGAGCTTTGGTGGTAACTTCTAAATGTCCTAAGACAAAAATCCATGTCTTCCTTTTAACCTCAGAGTTTCTATTGAAATTAAACTACCCTCATAGGCCAATAAAATCAAATGGCTTTTAATATAAAGCTCTTAAAAATATAAAGAATAGGAATATTTTAATCTATTGGGATTTCAGAACAGTGAGCCAAATTAGGACTCTACACAGGCTAAGCTCTAGTGTGACAGAGTATTAGTCTACAGAATTAGATAATCATATCCTCATTATGTGATTCTCCTCTTCCCAAATTCACAATATAGCTTGTCTACCATCAATATCTACCACATCAGAAAAGTATTAATCTAGAGAAAGTGGGGTACTGGAAAGAAAGAACATCTATGAAGTCAACTGAGGCCCAGAGAGTTAGTATAGTCTCAATCCCAAACAGCAATTCAATTTTCCATAAATAACAGAATAACTGTTTTACTTGGTCACAGATACTGATTTTAGAACTGAGAACTGGAATTTTATATAAGATAAGAGCAAGTGTATCACCTGGAAGCGTGAGTTGGGCTTTCACAAACTGGTTATCCATGTGTTAGTGACAACCTTGAATCAGCACAGATAGCATAATGACCCAGTCCAGCTGTCTCCTGCTTTATTGCTGCCACTGGGTAGTAGATAAAGACAAGTAGCCTCAGAAATTTTCATTCATCCGTGGCCACAGCTGAGAAACAGGGGTGCCACATGTCTCCAAGAGATTTGAGAAAATTCCTTTTAGTCTGGCGGTGTGTTGATCCAAAGAGGAAGGGCTCTGGATCTTTGCCATTGCATAACATTGGGCTTCTACCTGGGATCTTTAGCTATACAGGAAAGTCACCATAATGCCACTTTGTTTCCATGTTAAGATTGCAAAAAAGCTCCATAATTTATTGGGTCACTGAATCTATCTCTGCTGATGGACAGCTCCATTGGACATCTCTCAAAGAAAAGGCAAAGCTTTTTGTAGCACAATCTCCAGCCAGAAAGGAGGAAAAAGCACATTTTGCAATTCATGATAGTATCAATTGTATGTTACATATTTCCTACTACAAATACCACATATCTTTACTATATATAGTGTGTAACATATTATATATTTACACATGGAATATATACTATATATCATACAATTTAATGTATGCAACATATTTTATGACACATATAATATGATATATATTATAAATTTCATATTATATACACTAGACACTTGTATATGCATTTTAATTCATTTAATTTCTTACAATATTGTTACGAGTTAATAGCTATTGTCCAAATCATACAGATGAAGATTGAGACTAGCTATGCAGAGCATATTATCCTTACTTCCTATGCCAAAAAAAATTACAGTTAAAAATCTGAGATAAGGGTAAATACTATTACATCACATATAAATTTCTCTGATATTAGTTGTGTCAGGAATAACTAATGCCTAGATGCTAGTGGCACTCAGGTGACCTTAGCATGTCATTTAATCTTCAGGGCTACCCAACGCACCTTAATTTTCTGCCGCTTGGAGGCACTCTTGCACCATAACGCAAAACTTTCTGGCTTTAAACTTGGTTTCTTATGAGCCTCAAAGGTTAGGACAGAGGCTTAAACCACACCGCAAAATTTGGAAATAATTTCTGCATACTTCTAAATCAATAATTCTGGTGAACAGAACCCATATTTTCTGGACTGGTGTCACTATTCAACTGTGTCCTAAATAGGGAAACAACGAAAAGATCCCAAGTTCTTCAAGTTAAGAAAATTCTACCCCTTTCTCCCTTCCAGACAAATGCTAGTATGTAGCCTAGAGCCTGGAAACAGGAATTTAGGCTGAGCCCTGGATGTGGTGGTGCCTGCCTGCATACTGTGGCGCCCGCGGCCTGAGATGACTGTATGCTTGACTGAAGCAAAACGGATAGGAAGTCCAAACAAGGAATCCATCCGAAGAGCCTGGACTTAAATGTAGAGGCAATGCATAAGGTAAGATATCAGAAACTTCACACCTTCGATGGCTTTGATGAGAAAGTGGCAAATCGAACCCAGTGGGCATCCTGGAAGGACTATAGCTGAAGGACATTTTTCCCCATCTCACTGGCTGCAGATGGTGAGCGAGCAGTTAGGGAGCTAATGTAGCTGAAACAGAATTAGAACTATGATTAACAATTGTAAAAACAATTCAAGTTTTAGTGTTATTAATACTATCCACACGTATAATGTAGGAAAATTAACTTTAACATATTATTCATATGAAATCATTTTTAGAATCATATACAACTAAAACTCAGTATTATACCAAAATGCACTTATTTTTTAGTAAAACGTTACCTTATTAAAGTTAATGTGGCATACCTATGTATTATATGCAAAAACACTAGAATAAGATTCTTTTGCTCTTGGTGTTGTTACCACCTGACTTCGAGTTGCCCAATTGGGCCCCACTGAAAACGTTTTATAATATTTTAACTATGAAATGCACTTGGGATCTCTGACCTCCGGGTGGCTTTAAATACTGTGGTTTCCAAAAAAAGGCACACCCACAATAAAATACATTTTTTAATTGATGGGAGATTGTATCTCCTTTAAATGAAATAGAAGAAAGAGTATTGTTCTTAAAATGTTTGATATAGTGATTTCTCATAATTGTTTTTCCTCCCGCTGTAAGAACATAGCTTAACAACTGTGATGTTTGATGAAAACTGAAGATTTTTTTAAGTCAAAAATAAGTAAATTGGAGTGGTTACTCAGAGCTACAACAGCTGTGTTTTGATGTTTACAAGCACAGATGTTAGATGTTTCCAGATGGAAACAAGGTTGTCAGTCTTCAATTTCCTCGAAAAAGAACTATATAATGACGATAGTTAAAAGCCAGTCTCATAGTTTTTCCATGATGCCAGTCATGAAATGCTACAGTTTGCTTGCAATATATGTCTAATGTAGCTCTCTGGTGGTATATTTGGTTCAAACATTTGAAATGGTCTATCCGTTTGATATTATTCCTATCAAATACTGACAAGAATGTTCACAGCAGTGTTTCAATTAATGTCACCATTAAAAAAAAAAATCTTGGATGTTACCTAGCTAGGTTATGGCCATGGGACTTAAAATATTAGCAAATAGAATGTGAGAACTCCAAGAACTTCACATATTTGAGTGATTATGTCAATCTCCTCAATATTTGACTAGACTGTTTTTATAAATGGTAATAGTGGGTAATACTTATTGCACTTTACTTTGTGCTCAGCAGTATGCTGAATATTTTATAAACAATTCTATTTCATATGCAAATCTTGCAGCCATACTATGAGGAAGCTACTGTTATCCTCATTTTCCAGATGAATAACTGAGGTTTAGAGACGTTGTATAACTTTTCAAACTTCATAACAACCAAGCACATGATGCACTGAGTTTCAGATCCAGAAATCCTGATTCCTCCGCCCAAGTTCTTTTTTTTTTTTTTTTTAATTTTTTTTCTCAACGTTTATTTATTTTTGGGACAGAGAGAGACAGAGCATGAACAGGGGAGGGGCAGAAAGAGAGGGAGACACAGAATCGGAAACAGGCTCCAGGCTCTGAGCCATCAGCCCAGAGCCCCACGCGGGGCTTGAACTCACGGACCGCGAGATCGTGACCTGGCTGAAGTCGGATGCTTAACCAACTGCGCCACCCAGGCGCTCCAGCCAAGTTCTTAACCAATATCCCTCCAACCTCCAATTATGCTATGTTTGTGCCAAATATGATCCTACTTCATAATCAACCCAACTGTAGGAGAAAAATAATATTTTTCTAAATCATTAAAGAGAGGAAACTAAAACATAGAAATGATAGATTAAGAATAACAAAGATCATGTCAATGTTCCAGACCCAAAGGTTCTAAAAGTCCTCCTTTCAAGCACTCTAACGCTGTAAGTTAAGAGTCACAGAGGTCTCCATCATTTTCTGTTTCCATATGAACAAGGAAAACCCCTTTTTAACACAAATAAGTGGCCAGACATGCTTAGTCTCCTTTGACCTACCCTCAGAATACCCAGAAGCTAAATCATTGATCAAATATTAAGGTAAAATGAAGATATTTTAGATATAAAATTCTCCAAAGTTACCTGCTATGCATTGTTTTTTGCTTTTCAGTGTCTTTATTTCAGCTTTCTTGAGATATATTTGACAAATAAAATTATAACATTTAAAGTTTACAACATGATGATTTCATGTATCCATACACTATAAAAGGATTTTCTCCAGAGAGTTAATTAACATGTCCAACACTTCATCTATTTCCCTTGTATTTTTTTTAAGACTTTACACATAAGCAATACCATGCAGTATTTATCTTCCCCTGTCTGGTTTATTTCACCTAGCATAATGCCCACCAGGTTAATCCATGTTGTCACAAATGGCAAGATAGTCTTCTTTTTTAAGGCTGAATAACATTTCATTACATATGTATGTGTGTATATATATATATTTTTTCCTTCATTGGTATATTCATAAACAGATCCTTAGGTTATACCATACCTGTTATGAACAATTGAGTAGGGACAGGGGAGTAGAGATATCTCTTCAACATAAGAGATGTCTCTTCAAGACATTTTGTTTCCTTTAGATGTAATACCCGAACGAAGTGACATTGCAGGATCACATAGCAATTCTATTATACTTTCTTGAAGAACCTCCATACTGCTTTCCAGAGTGGTGGTACCAATTGACATTCCTATTAACAGTGTATAAGAATTCTTCTTTTTCTTCATCCTTGCCAACATTTGTTATCTATTATCTTTCTGATTATAACCATCCTAATAGGTAGGAGGTGATAGCCCATTGTGGTTGCAGTTTGCATTTCCCTGGTGAGTCATGATGTTGAACACCTTTCATATACCTGCTGACATTTGTCAATATCTGACCTTTTTGAAGAGGCTAATTCTTTTTTTTTAATTTTTTAATGTTTATTTATTTTTGAGACAGAGAGAGACAGAGCATGAACGGGGGAGGGTCAGAGAGAGAGGGAGACACAGAATCTGAAGCAGGCTCCAGGCTCTGAGCTGTCAGCACAGAGCCCGACGCGGGGGCTCGAACTCACGGACCGTGAGATCATGACCTGAACCGAAGTCAGACGCTCAACCGACTGAGCCACCCAGGTGCCCCGAAGAGGCTAATTCTTAAAATAAACATAAAGGAACTATCTAATTTTTGGATCAGAAAACTTTATACAGGTATATTTGAGGTACTAATCTAGAACTTTTTTGAATAATTATATGGTGCATATCTTCACCACGTTCTAATTACCAAAAGCTACATTATTAAGTAGGAAAATGATAACAACAGAGAAAACAAATATTCCATAGTATTCTTTGAGTTACTTATTAGCTTTATAGTGCCATTGGAAAATATTGAGGTTGCTAATAACACAAAGCAAAAACACTACTCATGTTTAAATCCCCAGGGTTTCACTGAATGTTCAGAAATACAGAAAAATGAACACAGCCTTATTAGAATTTCCTGATGATATTGGTTGTTCCTTTATCCCTTATGAAAATAAAGAAAGATTGGGAAGAATTTTTTTAGCCTTCATACTTTCAATATTAATTCCTACAAGGTTTGTATCTGTTAACAGGTATGACCCAAGAACTCAAGTGTAAGACCTTAACCTTGGGCATATTATAAGAATCAGAGACCCAATACTGGGCAATAAGTGAAATAACTTTTTAACTTACTTTGAGTATCATGAGTATCAAAGGCTAAGAATGTTCAATAGAAAGCTTAAATACCCAACATTTGGAGTTAATTATATTCTTGTACTAAACAATTTTCAATAACAATGGATAAATATTTGATTATATTTGAACTCATGGAGAAACCAGTTACTTCATACTCTAGGTAAATAGCACCCCCTAGAAATGTGGCATTTCCAACTTGCACAGCTATATTTGGCACCCTTTTATGTAGGAATGTCAGTAATAAGAGAGTAGGCAAAAGTGAAGTCTCTTTTGTATTTACGTGGAAGACACTGTAACAGATGATAGGATAAAAGGAAAGGATTGTTCGAGGAAGCATTAATATTAAGAGCAGTATTCCTGAAAGGTATGTTTTATTAAAACAAGTTCCCACACCACAGACAGCCTTTATAATACTTGTATTACAGCATGCAAAAGGTAAATGAAAGATGAAAGCCAAACCAGAGAACATAAGGTGATGACACAGAAGCTCTGATAATTTCTGGAAGTATGGAGCTGGAGATTTCTTGAACTCATGTAAGCACACACGTGTGTGCACTTGTGTGTTTGTATGGTTTGTCTCACGTGTCGTCCATTCTTATTGTGTTAAAAAAATGCCAACCATGTCTCGAATTCAGGAGATGAACAGGATCCAAACTAGAATACCTGATTCATTCTCCAAGGTTTAGTGAGTACAACTAGTGGGAAAGTTTTTTCCTGACAGGCCATGAAATTGTTAGTGTGAATTCAGAACTACCAGCAACATATCCTAATGCAGATAGACTTGACTGCTCTAAAATACAGCTAAAATAACCTAAGAAGGAAATCATAAAAGACTAATGCAGAGAGAATCCTGAAGACATTCAGTTTTCCAGTTCCATTCAACCTCAGTATCACCTTTGCCCTTCCTGGATATGTGGACCAATAAATCTCATTTTGAACTTGAGCTAGTTTGCATCGACTTTCTGTCAGGTACTACTAGAGAATAGTGGCTATTACAGAGGACTTAATTCAGTGGTTGGAAACTATGCCTCTGGCTCTATAGGCTTTCAAGGAAAATACATGTGTGTATGGGTGTGGGGAGGTTGGGGAGTGGGGTTGCTTCTTGCTAGCTCTTAGGCCCAGAGAGCTGGGGAAAATATAAGTGACCCAGAAAACCAAAAGATTATATGCAAACATATTAGAGCTAAAAAGAAAACCATACCGAGCTTCCTATGGTTGCAGAAAATTACAGAAATCTCAGGAAGAGGCAAAGGGGTGTGGCACTCACAAAAATAAAATCATGTCAGGTGAATGTTCTAACCCTAAAACCACATGGCTTGGTGAAGCACATAGTATTGGTGTTGAGTAGTGGTGTTGGTGGATATCAAGTAATTGCACTTGGAAACTCTTTTCTGGAGGCTACTATTGAAAGCACATTTCATTATAATAATTGTGTGGATTGATATTATTCATTCCGAGTAGAGAAATCTGTATGTATCTTGATTACATGATATTTGTAAACTTGAAATTTTGTGAATTACTTTTATAAATTTGCATATGCGATTATAAAAGAACCCACACATTCAGCACTAGTTCAGAACTAGCACTTGGTCTTAGACCCAAGTAGAATAAAATGGATGACCACACTAATAACACAACTCTGATATATGTAAACTATTTCCCCAGGCAAGTAGACATGAAGTTGGTCAGATTTTCGTGATCTACATCCTTTATGCAGAAGCTAAAATAATGGTAGGACCCATTGTTTATATGTTACAAAGCGCTGAAATTGTGTTAATCCAATTCCTAATAAAAGTTAGAACGCTAACTCTTCTAGATGTCTCTCCAAATTATATGGGACCTAATATTATCATAAAGGGGAAGAATAGAAATTATCAAAATATACACCTCTTCAAGAGTTACCCGCTTGACAATTAAAAAATAATTTTGGTATTTCAATGCTTATCACAGTATACTTATGAAAATCTACTGCAGGATTAGAAAGTCTCATAATGTCTCTGTCAAAAATTTGTGGAGCAGGAATTTCAGACTAACAGAATGAGGGAAATACAACATTACAAGAGTTAAAGGCTGAGAATTTTTCAGAACTTAATGAAGATGTGACTGCTTATATTTCTATCACACATAGGATCCTGAGCAGGAACTCTGAGCTAGGGCTAATGCAAGAACAACAGTGCTAGAGTATAGAGTTATAAACTCACATATAACACATATTTTAAAATAATAATAAATATAAGCATAATAGAGTTGTGGAGATAGTCTCCTATATCTAGACATTTTACCCTCTCTGAATCCACCCACATATCTCATTTTCTTTATTTTTAAATATTTAATGTTTATTTATTCTTGAAAGAGAGAGAGACAGAGAGAGAGAACATGAGCAGGGGAGAAGCAGAGCAAGAGAAGGACACAGAATCCAAAGCAGGCTGCAGTCTCTGAGCTGTCAGCACAGAGCCCGACACAGGGCTTGAACTCACAAGCCGTGAGATCATGACTTGAGCCAAAGTCAGATGCTCAACCCACTTAGCCACCCAGGCGCTCCCACACATGTCATTTTCAACAGCTTTTATCTAGTTTTCTGCAACTGGTCTCCCTGCCTATATTCTTATTAACCACATATCCATTTTCTAAACACTAGGAATAATCTAGCTAATAAACAAGTATAATAGAGCTCACTCCTGTGATTTCACATAACCTTGAAAAATAAAAGTCCAAGTCTCTACACAGTGTATTAGATTGTCTATGCCTGTCCATACTCATATCCCTATTTGTACTATTTATACTTGAGCTGTACTTAAATCCTAATGTTTCTTGGTCTCTAGACCATGTAATCTCCAGCTTCTTTCTGTTTTCAAGTATTCTTGCCATGGCCAGGACATACCACTATAGTGCCCTCTCCCACCTGCAACTCCACACCTCACCCCATCCTTGCCACACACAGAGCTGTCTCTGTTCACATATGTAAATAACCAAGAAGCACATGGCAGGCTTAGAAGGTACTCTCATTGTTTTGATGCTACCATGAGAACATCCCTTACATAATATTTATGGAAAATGACAGTGCCCTTTGTCTACCTCTCTAACCTGAAGGCCTTTTGGAAAAGGGATTTTATAAAATATATTTTTATTGATTTTAGTATTTTGAGTGTTTAAAACAGTCGACTACATGCTCAAAAGTCATTTATCATATGAACAAACAAAGGAGCGTATCTTCTTATTTGCTCATATTTGTTTATGCACCAATATCCAATCGTACCTTAATTCATTTAGCAGATATCATTAAAAGTGTGATCTGAAAACAATCTCTATTAATGTGAAATCTGGTACAGTGATATGAAAGTGTTCCAAATGATGTGAGAAGAACTCATGTATTGAAACTCTTCTAAGGTCTGTTGATGTTTTTACTCATAAAACATTACATAAGGATGCATTACTTAACATTTCTGAATCTCAATTTATTGCTATGCAAAATGTATATGCTCATAAATGTCTAACTTATTATTTTGAGAATTAAATGTGAAACATATGTTCAAGTTACTATCTTACTGGCTGACAAATGAATGTGCAAATAAATACCATTCTCCTTTCTTGGTTGAAATGCATATATCCAGATGTCTCCTCATCTCAAAGAAATAAAACTCCATGAAGGAATGCGATGGAGTGATATGGCAGAACACTCCTGCCACAGCCTCAATACTAGGTCAGCTCTATTTACCATTGAAATTTTAGTGAGACAATATATTTATTCATATTTTATATTGGTTTCAAGAGAACAGAGTAATATATCACAAATATTTAGAATGGAAAACCATCAGTTTCCTCTAAAGAATTATATTCATTTGTGGTAAACATTAAGCTGCTCTCTCTCTCCTTCCTTGCCAACTAAAGCCCAGTTTCATTTAGGGTCACTAATTCCCTCACCACAGGGATATATCTTGATGAATCTTGAGCAATTATAGTAAGCCCATTCTCCTCTACCAGATATCCATGTATCCACTTTCCCTTATAGCCAGGGGTGGCCACGTGACCAAGTTCTGGAAAATACAGCATAAAGGGAAATCTGCAGGGCATAGAGAGTGGTTTGTAGGAAGTTATGGCTTTCTGATAGCAGACATATCATGAGGATAACTAATTTCTGCAGTCCACTTTTTTTCGTCTCTTTGAACACGATTTAAGGATGCAATAACAGAGGATAATTACAATGTTCATGTGATCGTGAAATAATAGAGCAAATTTCAAGTCTCTGAGGATTTCAGAATAAACACACACGGGGTGCCTGGTACCTTAACTACGTCACAAGGCTGCTGCATCCAAACTACAAACAACCGCCTGCAAATTTTATGTGAGTGAAGGGTAGGAAAATGTGCCTCCCACCCCCAGAATGTGCTGCTTGGGTGTACTGATTATTTTGAGCTGTAGGCACTTAAAAAAATGGAGCAAATGGCTTTCTCTGAATTCCCCTTATCTGCCTAAAAACAGATCCTCCAAAAGAAACTAAGTTGTCATAAATCCCCTCCTCAAGAGTTTCATCAACCAGGGAAGATTGACTCTCATCATAGTCAGCTTCTAGGATACCAGAAATGGACACCACACTTAGACAGACATTGTCACAAGCCATCATATCTCCCATCTGCTTTTCTGAGGATGATTTGTGTCTCTTAAAAATCATTTACTCTCCCCCAAGGGGTCTATGTACATCTCCCACCCCCCTGTCCTTATTAAGATGATATTTAAACTTAAATGTAAGTCACTTCAGAGAGTTACACCTGTTCTTTCCTGGATATTGACCGTGTATACATTAGGTGTACAGGTTAACAATCTTTTGTTTGCTTTCCTCTTGTTAATCTGGTTTTATTATAGGTTTCACAGCTAAGAATTCAAAAGAGTGAAGGAAAACTGTTTTTCCTTCCCTACATGAGAAAATCATGAGTTTCTGTTACTCAGTTCTTCTGTGACTTGTAATTAAACCATTCCTGCCTGGTATTACATCCAAATAAAGATAACCCTGAAGTAGAAAAAGAATGGGGTATGACACGAGTGTTGCAGTACTGTCCTGAAGAATGTGAGGGTAACGTGGATTGCAAACTCTATAGCTTCTGAAAAATCATGTGTATGAGTTAAATTGACAAAGTTATATAAAAATGGATTAATGCTGACAAATTGGGTGTATCCAAAGTCTGTTGTATGCTTGACTTCCTGCTTATTTCCATAGAGTTGATATTGCTTATTGCTCTTAAGAAACGAATTCTTGGAGTTTGGGGAGACTAGAAAAATTTTAATAAAATGATAATAAGATTATCAAAACATCGGCTCATATTCTCTTTTCATTTTCATTTTATTTCCTGTTCCATGTACTGTCTCGTGGACTTCGCGTGTATGTGTGTTTGTGTCTGTGTGTGTGGCTGATTGATACCTCATAGCTTTCAAAAACACACTAAACCTTGAAATAACTTCCAACCCCATTCTCCACATATGCCAGGCCTCCTAATTCTTATAAAAGATACATTTTCAGGGAAAAATACATGTACTCTTTCATGCTAGTGGACAAATGATTTGTAAATGTGCCCATCAGTTTTCATTTCTAGCAATGTTTAATTTGAGTAAATGATTTAATGGAATCCAAGTATTTGTCACAAGGAATGAAGAGATTTTTTTTTAAACAAAGATGGCCTACCTGTTACCTTTACAATGATTCTTAGGTGTCAGCTTACTCATGAGGAAAGCCATGCCTGAAGCAGGTGTCTAACTATGTCATAAAGTAACTGTCATGGCAGGAGGATGAAAGATGAAAACTACTAAACATTTTGGATAATGACTCAAAAAACCTGAAGAAGAACAGATAATCCCAGAGCATGATAACTTCTGAAAATAGTTTAAAAATGTATGAAACTGTTGCTTCTGCATAATTTCAACACCTTTTGAAGTAACACAATCAAAGAGGCACAGTTCTTCCAGATTAAACATATTTTATTGATTTTTATCTTCAATGGAGTGAATGCTACTGAGGTTTCATTTGTACAAGTTTGAATACCTGGTTTAAAGTTATATTTGTACACTGTGAACTTCTCCCAAGTGTACATTGATCAAGTCGTGCTTTTTTTTTCTTTTGATTTGTTCTGTTTTATCAAAGAGGCAGTCTGTTCATATGGGTACAGCCAAAAAAGTAGACTGTTTTTTGGCACACATTCTCAATAGTGAAAGTTACAGTGAATTTAAGTAAAGTGAATTAAACCAAAGAAAAATGTGAATAAACCAAATTTAACTATAATAACAGGATGAGAGTTGTAGTGATATGAGTAAGAAATTACTGGTCACATGGCTAGAGTTCTGTTTCTGGCTTTACATTTTCATACACATCCTGAATAAGTTTTTAAACTCTCCTAAAATGCTGTTTTCCTATACAAAAAAATGGGAATTACCTGATCATAACTGAACTATTTCTTAATAATAAGTGACTGAAGGGATATTTTAAAGTGATATAATAACTTACATTTTTAAATTCCTTTCAATAACATTCCTCTCACCTTTGGTGAAATTGCTTTAAATTTCACAAATAAACTTCTTACTTGAGATTTAGGTAAAACTTGGAGATATTTGCTATAACTGATCACATCATATTTTAAAATGTTTACTTTATCCTGTATAGGCTTTCTTATATTCTGCGGCTGTTTTCTTTTCTGGACCACCCCTCCCTTCCTTCCCTTCCTCCTTTTCTTCCTTTGCTTCTTCCTTCATTCCTTTTACTTCTTAAATTTCGAATCACAGAAATCCTGAGAAAGTTATAATATCCTTGTCTACTCTTCCTCATAAAAGATTCATATTAATCTCTATGTATCTTTCAAAGTGTTCATGGACCATCTATAGCCCACCCATGGTGACAAGATAAATAATTTTTGTCCTGGAAAAGTAAAATGAATGGATGAATGAATGAATGAATGAATGAGTACATAAATAAATAGATAAAACAACACAAATGGAAGGACCCAAGACCAAAGAGGATGCAAAGGAACATCTGATTTCAGATCGTATTGTTCTGCAAGGCTCTGATTCTATCACTTCGCTTTTCTCTCAGCTCCTGCTCAAGAACATTTGCTTGAGCAATTGGACTTAACAAAAATGAGGTTGTTAGTAAAATTGTTATAAAAATTGTTATAAAATTGATAGATAAATTAGAATTTTTATGAGCTATATTAAAGTGTGTAGCCAAATATGGTAAAGGAGTGGTCTTACGAACCCACAAATGAGAGAAGTCAGCTCAAGGCTATGAATAACACCAGGGATTACTCTAGTGACACCACACGACAGGAAGAAGGCGTGTGTCAACAATATTGCAGTATCCTGCACAACAGACATTAACGGGGGCTGGGCAGTGTCAGTCAAGCCTTCAGAAGCCACCTTTGAATTGACTGTATATTCAAAAGATGAAAAAGTACCATCTCTTATATCCATCCCCAGCCCTACTATTACTCCTTAGCATGGTACTTAAAGTTTGGTATCACAATGTGTCCTAAATATCTTCATTTTAACTCAGTGAATATCACTGTAAATCCACAGAGTGCCAGGTCCTGGAGATACGCTGATGACCAAAGAGACATATTTCCTATAATCATGAAGCGTATGGCCTCTGCGTAAATCTCTATAGCTCTTACTCTGGCCTAATGATTATTCTGTAAGTATGCTTTCTTCTGCAGATCATAAACTCCAGGAGAGTTCATGCTTTGTGTTTGTTTGTTTTATGGATGTATGCTTATTATAATTATTTGTATATGGTATACATCCAATGAAAATTAATTTGAGTTAAAAATCTCTTGGACTTGATTCAGAGAACATAATAGGTCATCAAAATTTGCCATTGATTTTAGAATCTCCTCTCATTTTATCTAATTCTTTGTGTTCCTTTTTTTCCTATTTATTGTCTTAAGTATGTTTCTAACTAAGCTCTGAACCCACCCTTCTCCACTCACTAAAAATCATATCTCAAATCCATGCAGATGGCTTTGACTCCTAAAGCAGTGCTCCCAGTCCATCGGTCTGAAAGCAGAGCCCCCAAACATATGGATTGTTTGATCAGAGACTTCCTCTGTCTTAGGGTTGAGGCAGAGCCTGACCATATTCGTTGGTATTTTCTAATAATGCCGTCAGCCACCTAAGAGTAATCCAGCAGCACCCTCTCCCAGCCTGCACTTTCCCTTCATCACAAGGACTCACAAGCATGCAGATCCTATGGGACAGCCCCTCACACAGATGGGAGTTTGGAGAAGATGACAAATGACCCATATCCCTTATTAGGACTATTTTATCCCATTAAATGAATGACGGCTTTAAGAGACTATTTGTCACTAGGGCCTAATTTAATCAACCTCATATAGGATGAGGAGAAAATGAGGAATTAGAACAAGTGCAGAGAATATGAATCACTTTTTTTCTCCGTCCAGATGCAAATGTGCTTCAAGCTATTCCTGTCTTCTCACCTAACTGCTGCACTTACTTGAAAAACCATTTTTAGTCATTCGTGCCCATTAGCTAAAGCTATTAATTATGTGAAGGCTTTCAAAATTAAAAAAATGATTTCTGTTGGATTATTCTAAAATAATAGCAAATCAATTAATTTTAAAATTTAAGCTTTTCACCAGTGCTTTCAATGTAAAATTAAAAGTCTTAAATAAAAAGCATGTGAAATAAAACAATTTGATTTGCAAATTATCCAAATGTTAACTCCAATTGATTCATACTTAGTTCAAATTCTTAATTAATATAATAAATCCATGTGATGAAATAATTAGATAAATAAAATAATTAATATTTTGATTTTCATGTTAAATACATGAAGTCAACATATAGTCCTAAGGATATAAACTGTCAAACACATAATAATCCATTCACGAAAAAATCCAAAGACAGTACAACTATATAATCCACTTAAAATGGTAGAAAATGTGTGTTTTCTGCAAGGAACAATTTACAAACAGAGTACATAAACAGATACGATGCACAAGTTTCAGGAACTAGAATTAACTTTGAGGATAAAGAGGAAAAATTAATCTTAAATGTTATGTAAAGTTAATGGTGCTCACAGTTTTTAATGTTTATTCATTTATTTTTGAGAGACAGAGAGAGAGAGAGAGAGAGAGAGAGAGAATCCCAAGCAGGGTGGCATTAGCACAGAGCCCCACGCAGGGCTCGAACTTGCATACCATGAGATCATGACTTGAGTGGAAATCAAGAGTCCGGCGCTTGACTAACTGAGCCACCCAGGCCCCAATGGTGCACATATTTAAATGAGTCAATTATTAAATATCTATGGTCTTTCTGCTGATTATTATCATTGAATCATTGTATTGGTTAACAGTCTAGATTCACAATCAGGAATAGGATATTTCCCAAGTCCATCACTGTAATGATACACAAAATCTGGTGCAGTTTATCTGCCTCTTTTTTTAAATTTCTTTGTTTTGTTGGCTCCTGAGAATGGAGGTTTTAATGCTTTTGTAAAGTATTATAGCATCCTTAAAGGTTTACCTAAATAAAAATATTTTTAAATTGTTTATTTATAACTAAATTTGGATAAAAGAACAATTAAAACTGAGGAAGAAAATGACATATCATTTTAAAAGAAGCATCTGTAATAATCTCCATCACAAAATAAGAATCAATACAAATCTTAATTTACATGCCACTTTTCCATGAAAACTTTCCCTGCTCTTAAGACTAGGCCATGTGGTCCTAATACACACTTTCTAAGCATGTTATATTGTCCTTTATAGAATTTATTACAGTTACAGCTAGTTGTTTAATTCTTTGTGTACTATTTGTCTTTCACAGGAAACTATGGGTTACCATTTGAGGTAGGGATCAGGTTTCTTTCATTTATCAATCTACTCCTGTCAGCTAGCCCTGTGTCTGGCTTACAGAAGATACTCAACAAATATAATTATATGAATAATTCCTAGTCAAATGTACTATTTTATCCAGCAGTGCAATAATTAAACCCCCTCCAAGCCTTCAAGAGCTTCACCATTAACAGAGGGAGGGGAAGATGCTTTTGTTCAGATTGATGAGTTTTAAGGTTTCATTGAGATATGGATAAGTTTGTTCTTGCAACACAGACATTTATCTTCCCTTCCATTGAACTACTACAAAAGCATGCTTAAATTTTGGAACAAATAAGTTTATTATGTATGAAAGTCTTTAAGAATCAAACAGGATAGCAGTTCATAAAAGAAAATCACAGGGCTGTGTGAAGAATACAGTCACTTAAAGGCAGAACTAAGAGAATGAATATGTACTTGTCTCTATGTACTTATGCTTGTAAAAAGTTTATGGGTGTAAGGTTACATAAGTTACTTCAGGAACTAAAATGTTAGATTTTGTACTTGATGTACTAAATAACTTGGCAGAATAATAACACTAGAATTTTATATGGCATTATTTCTTCAAACTGTGGAACTGCTCTCAAACACATCAGTCATAATGAGGCAAAATGTGGGAAAGTATATAAAATTAATTAGTTTTAAAACAACCTTTTGAATCTCAGGCAAACATTCAAAGACATGCCAAGCAAGCATATTTTTAATAAATAACTATATTCAGAATTATACCAGGCAACATAGTTGGTAAAAAGAAATTTTACATAGCACATAGATGTAATTATTCTGTGCAATAAAAAAATGAAGATTTTCAAAAATTTTGTACTTTAAGCTTTAATTTCAAAGATCTTCAAATTGAGTATTTTCTCCAAAAAATATTGGAGCTTTTGGTTAAAAGGTAACTTTACACATATACCCATAAGAACCCAGGGAAGACAGAATAGAATTAAAAAAAAATAAATACGAACTACATTTTAGAAATGAGGAAACTAAAATTCAAATGGCTATGTGACTTGCCCAATGTCCCATAGGTAATAATTATCAGGAGCGAAACCATCCTAATTCATTTTTTTCTTTTATTACATGATGATATATCTTCTCAGATAAACTCTCAGAGTAAAAATAGAAACATTAATATTATAAGACAATCTTTACATATTTTAAAATTAATTCATATACTGTTTACATTCAACCAATAAATATTGAATGCCTCCTGTGTCCCAGATCTCCTGGATATGTACAAAATACTTTGCCCTTAAGAGGTTATAGTCTGGTATCCTTAATAAAGTGACATTTGTTTTAAGATATCACATGAATCAGTTCAAAACAGTAAACACTTTTAGAAACATAATCTAGGATGCATATTTGAACTTGAAAGAGCTAGACATGTCCCAGAGGGGTAAATGTACTTCACATTGGATACTTTGCCATACGTAAAATATGAGGATATGTAAAATAGAGAAACCCAGTATTTGATATTTGCTGTTTTCATGTAGATGAAGAAAGCTTTCACAATTAGCTTTGCAGATCCATTATGAAATAGGTATTTGTCAAGAAATGTTTTCATTTCTCTTGCTCTTTTTTTTTCCTTCTGATTCTTTTCCTGAGTAGCTATATTATTATGTATTTTACAACTACAACCCATTATTTTACCTTTCCCTTAGAATAAATTTTTAATGAACACTACTTTCTGATAATTTGAATTATAGACTATCAATATATTACTTGACACAAAACAAAATAATTTTGCATCATATATATTTCAATGTATAAGCTATGATATATTCAGGGTAAGTATATCAATGTATTTATTCATGACAGGTTTTGGTCAAATTTGTAATTCAAAAAACTGATATATTCTGGAGTCACAAATTAAAACAGGATCCACAAAATGCCTACTCTACCAGGAAAAAAATAATTGCCTTCTGGCTGAAAATAACTAGGTATTAAAGTTTTAAAAAATTGTATTATGCTCACCAGTGCCAGCTGATTGAATCTTTTCAGACTCAATTCGCTAGGCACAAGGTCATTTATAATGTTCTCCATTAAGTATCCAAAGGGCAATTTTCTGATATTCCCCCATATGTTTTAGTCTTTGTAACATAACTGACCCTTTGGAAGACAACTATTTCTATCTACATGTGAAAAGTGCTGAATATTTCCTTTAGTGAGATTTAAATTGCTTTTAGCAGGTCAGGTCATCTCATTTAATAGTTTCACATTACTTTTATTCAGCTTGCAGCTCTTAGAAATACAAAAATGGCTCACTACAATTCTTCTTTTCAACGGTACTTAATATTGTGTTTGTATGGTTAAAAAAATTACTGTCTGGTATATGTGTTTCTCTTTTCTCATATTCTCTACCTTCTTATACATTTGGTTTTAAATGGTGAATAAACTTTCAGAATTTTAGATTTTAAATATGATTGATGGTGTAGGGAAGGAGAAATAATTTTTCTCTACCTTTCTGAGTTCTTAGCTGAGACTCCTGTAATAAAAGACAGCTTAACAAGAGAAAACAAAACCAAAACCAAAACCACAAAACAAAAGTTTGTTAACATGGAACCTCATGTGTACATGGGAATTATGCAGAAGAAAATGAGTAACTCCCCAAGGTGGCTTAGAATTCAGGCTTAAATACTATCTTAAGAGGCAAAGGGAGAGGGATGTAGGCCTCTTAGGGAAGAGTGAATGATTTTCAGAGAAGATGAATAGGCCCTTAGAATAGATGGGAGGTCGAATAGATTGGGACAGTACGTCAGGGTGTGGTGCAGACATCTAGTCTCCTCTCCTGTGATAAAAGTCAGTTTTCTCTGGTTGATGAATCTCCTGCAGAGGGGATTTATGACATTTGAGTTCCTTTTGGAGGATGTGTCTTTAGGCAGACAAGGGGAGTTCAGAGAAAGCCTCACCCTGCATTTGCTGTTTTTCAGTTGCCTACAGCTCAAAATAATCAACATGACAAAGTGGTTCATTTTAGCATGTGCTGCAGGCCTACAGAGATGGCATTTGGAGTGGCATATTCTACTACCCTTCACTGGCCAGACAAGCCTTGTTCCTATATGCTTTGATATCCCACAAAGATGTTTTGGAATGCCACTGTTGACATTTAATTAGAAGCATATATTGAGCAATGATCAGGGCTAGATTGTCTTGAATAAGTTTCAAATATTGTCTTGAAGTTTCAAAGATTGTCTTGAATAAGTTTTAATTCCTGAGTGTCCTTTCACTACGCACACGTTGATTCCTAAAATTTCCCTTTCCCTTAGGGGCTTAGGGGCATTTGAGTTAAATGACTACCAGTTTAAGCTTTAAAATACTGTTACATTTTCTAGGGAATTCCCTGGGGAAGTACCTCAAGCCTGACATAAAAGCATACCTCTAGAGGCTCTCAACCCTGGCATGCTTATATTAAATAACGTTTTCTGAAATCTCTCACTTTGGGTATTATTGGGACCTGGCCTCAGGCATTCCGTTTGCTTTCCACTTCATATTTTTATTGTCAACTTGCCTCTTGTCTGCCAGTCACAAGCCTGTAGATCTTTTGCTTTTATGATCATTCTGTTTTCTTAAGAAAATAAAGTGACTAGTGATGTAACAATAGCAAAATATAAATCACCTTTCATGATTTCATGTAAACTGTGTGTGACATTTGAAAGCTTTTCAAATTTGAACAACTCCTTTAAATTCTTTTCATAATGAACATTTTTATCTGGTTTGTGTTAAAGAAAATCTCCCTAGCATCTACCACGTGTGCTCTGAACAGCAACAATAACAAAATCACCTATATTTCAAAACATATTGTAGCTAAGAAATACATAGAATACAAATTCTATAATCATAGCAGTGGTTGGAACTTTTTGCTATTTCTATTGCTTTAAAAATAATTGATTTTTTTCATATTTAAAGACTTAAATTTACAGTAGTTTTAAGTTCACAACAAAATTGGGAAGTACAGAGATTTTCCCATATACACCCTGCCCTCACACATGCACAGCGTCTCCTACAATCAACACTACACATACAAAGGTACATTTGTTAAAATTGACAAACCCACACTGACACATTATTATTACCCAAAGTCCATAGTTTACCTACAGCCTCACTCTTGGTGTTGTACATCCTACGGGTTTCGACAAATGTGTAATGACAAGTACCCATCATTATAGATTCACACACAATACTTTCACTGCCCTAAAAATCCCCTGAGCTCTGCCTATTCAATCCTATCTCCTTATGTACCCCTGACAACCGCTGATCTTTTACTGTCTCTATAGTTTTGCCTTTTCCAAAGTTTTATTTACAGTGGTCTCCCCTTATCTTGGGGGTATGTTCCAAGACTCCCAGTGGATTCCGGAAACCACAGATAGTACAGAATCCTCTATATACTGTTTTTTCTCCACATACACATCTATGATCAAGTTTAACTTGTAAATTAAGCACTTCAAGAGATTAAGAACAACAATAATCGGGGCGCCTGGGTGGCGCAGTCGGTTAAGCGTCCGACTTCAGCCAGGTCACGATCTCGCGGTCCGGGAGTTCGAGCCCCGCGTCAGGCTCTGGGCTGATGACTCAGAGCCTGGAGCCTGTTTCCGATTCTGTGTCTCCCTCTCTCTCTGCCCCTCCCCTGTTCATGCTCTGTCTCTCTCTGTCCCCAAAAATAAATAAACATTGAAAAAAAATTAAAAAAAAGAACAATAATAAAAGAGAATAATTATTAAGATAACATGTGCAGTGAATATGGTCTCTCCCTTTCTCTCTCTTTCATAATATCTTATTGTGTTGTACTCATGTTTTTTCTGAGATGGTGTGAGATGATCAATACCTATGTAACGAGATGAAGTGAGATGAGTGACGTAGGCATTGAGACCCAGCATTTGGCTACTACTAACTTTCCACCTATACATCAGGAAGGTTTGGCTCCTGGACTGAAACTTCAGACAGGGAAACTGCAGATGAGGGGGAACTATGGCAGTTGGACTCATACACTATGTGGCCTTTCAGATTGGCTTCTTTCATTGCTTGTACCTATTTAAGTTTCCACCGTGTGTTTTCATGGGGTTTTTGTTCATTTCTTTTTAGCACTGCATAATATTCTAATGTCCGAATATTCCACAGTTTATCCATTCTCCTCCTAAAGGACACCTTGGCTGCTTCAAGCTTTGACAGTTATTAAAAACGTTCCTATGGGGCGCCTGGGTGGCGCAGTCGGTTAAGCGTCAGACTTCAGCCAGGTCACGATCTCGCGGTCCGTGAGTTCGAGCCCCGCGTCAGGCTCTGGGCTGATGGCTCGGAGCCTGGAGCCTGTTTCCGATTCTGTGTCTCCCTCTCTCTCTGCCCCTCCCCCGTTCATGCTCTGTCTCTCTCTGTCCCCAAAAATAAATAAAAACGTTGAAAAAAATTTAAAAAAAAAACAAAAACGTTCCTATAAACTTCTGTGTGCAGGTTCCTGTTTGGACACAATTTTCAGCTCTTTGAGGTAAATACCGAAGAGCATGATTGCTGCATCATATGGTAAGATGGGAGAGTGTGTTTAATTTTGTGAGAAACTAATGAAAGGTAGTAGAATATGCCTCCCCAAAACTTGGCTATTTGGCATGGGATTATTTTGAGCTGATTATTTTGAGAAACTACAGACACAGAAGTTCTGAAAACAGAATAGAAGTTACTGTTTTCTGTAAGGGAAATTTACATTAGAAAGGGAGCTTGTACCAGGACTAGAGTTAGTATCAGATATCACTTTTCCACCCAAGAAACTTATCGGCATGGCAGAACAAACTTTGTTTCCTAAACTTCTCCTCTTCTCTCCTTCCTGAATTGTATTTCTCCCATTCAAAGTGCAGAGCCCTACCCTTTTCTTAGCTCAGGATGGAATATAAGGGCTCAATCATTTGGTCATGATTTTTGAGTGCTCTTTCTGTATGTACAAATATACAAAAGAGAAAAGAGAACCTGTAATACAAGTGTGTCCAGAACTAAGGTGAGATTCTCCAAGAAGCCTGCTTCAACCATTCCGCTCATCAATGTCTTTACACAGACGCTGAATAAATAGCAAGAGCCATGTTTTAAACTGACTTCTTGGGGCGCCTGGGTGGCTCAGTCGGTTAAGCGGCTGACTTCAGCTCAGGTCAGGATCTCGCGGTCCGGTCAGTGAGTTCGAGCCCCGTGTCGGGCTCTGTGCTGACAGCTCAGAGCCTGGAGCCTGTTTCAGATTCTGTGTCTCCCTCTCTCTGACCCTCCCCTGTTCATGCTCTGTCTCTCCCTGTCTCAAAAATAAATAAAACGTTAAAAAAAATTTTTTTTAAACTGACTTCTTTGTATTTTCTTCCTCAGCAATTATTAACTTATCAGTTTCATAAAATGAGTTCCAAGAGGTCTATAATGTGTACACTGAAAAAGGTTCTTTGGTTTCTTTAACTTTTCAGTTTCAAGAAATTTAAGAGATTTAAAGATTGTACAAGGACTTTCAGTCCCCACTGTAAAACTGAATAAAGGAAACCTCGCTTGAAATGGATTTGGGAGGCCAGAGGAAAAGCTCTTACACACTACCACTTCCCCTCAATTGCAGACCCCGACAAGAGGGGCATGCTACATTCCCAACAGGGAGAAATATGCTTCAGTACTCCAACAACAGGAAGAATTTCTCCTTGCCTAGCAACAAGCACAGCCAATAAGAAATACGGCAACTCAGCCAATAAGAAACTCTCACTACCCTGAACTCTCCTTTTCTTCCAATGGATTTTCATTCAAAGCAATTCTTCACAACTTCATTCTTTTCTTGATAAGGTAGTATTTCACTCCTTTGATCTCTGGGCTTGCCTATGGTTTGGCCGTATCTTGCATGTCTCAAATCGCGATTTCCCTCCTATTCCTGAATAAATAACTAGCTGTTTTTCTTTTAAGTTTGACGTCACATACCCTTCACAGAATTCTAAAGTAAATATGTTATATAAAGTTAAATTAACAATACACGCAGACTTGCATGAGGAGGGACTTCATTTGAAAAAGAACAATGAGAACACTCTGAAATATGATCTGTTAGTTTCACAAGAGTTGGGCAAAAAAGGTTTTTCTTTTATAGAGAGTAAACAAGGCTAGAAAGAACTAGGGGTTGAGGGGTAAAAGGAAACTGTTGTATAATTGGAAATTATATGAAAAAATGTTTGATGCTGAGGCACTTGCTCCAGAGTGGCCCTTATGGAAAGGCTCCGTGCTGAGTCAGTTTGAGGGCGGACCAAAGTTCAGGGATCCCAGGGGAAGGAGAAGATCCTTAACTTTGGTTTTAGTTCTGACTGATAACTAGTGGCACAACAGTTCATCTAATAATTTATAAGGTGACAAATGGGAATTTAGAGGGACCATGTCTGGACTTGTCACAGGTAAAGTTTTATCCAAGTCTTATGAATGTGGGTGGTTCTTTGTAGTGAGTCATTTTCTGGAACTCAAAAGGGTGGTGGGAGGGGGATTCTCTAACCATAGGTGTTTTCCAAAATCAAGGACTTGGGTAAAGTTCAACATTGTATACAGTATAAGAAGTAAGAAAAATAGTGCAAACCAATTAAAAAGTAGATATTAGCATAAAATTCTCAACATGAATTTTAAACTTAAGACATAGCTAGGCACCTTGTTATAGCTGAACTATTGTTTTATTCAACTAAGAGTTGAGGGAATAGCAAAGCATCAGTATAATATATCATGGCAACATTTTAATTTCTTATGATCACTGAGTCAAATTCTAAAAGCAGCAATTTGTTAGAAAACTGTAGTAAATAATATAAAAAAACCTTTTTTCTCATTGGCCAGATGGATTGGTTTTACTCTAAATGGCAAAATGCGTTTTTAAGCTTTTATTTCTAGTTCATATTTATTTAATTTAGCAGTGAGCATTCTGTGAGAGAATAAAAAAATTATTTATTTTTATTGATTTATACTTGCCATGGCATTTTTCATTCCACAAATGCTAAATGACACAAAATTTAATTAAAAGCAAACATTTAATATATTGACACTGAATGAATTTCTGTTTCCTTTAGCTCTCTCTCTTTGGGAGGTTTAGCATGGAAACTTTTATGAAGTAATTGGGCTTGATTAATGTGACCATACAAGTGCCTCTTAACCAAGGGCCAAATAGTATACACATTGTTTCACTGAAAAAAAAAATCATCTTTTGACTAGAACTCTGTGCCCTCTGAAAGTAATTGGCGAAATATGAAGACATGATTGGCAATTATTAGGAAAGTCAGTATTACAAAGAAGAAAAAGATAAATGTGTTATCTCTAAAATCTTAACCATACATGTGACTACTATGCCAAATATAGCACAATATGGACAGTAAGGTTTAAGGGAAGAAACAGATGGCATGTTTACATCATGTTCATTTTTTCTCGAAAACAAATATGGCTAGAATATCTGGGGCTTCTTTCTTGCCTTTTATCTATAAGTTAGTTTTACACAGTTTATGAAAGTATTTTTCAGCTTCAATTCCAATAATATGCCACAGATTGGATTTATAGGATTTTCAAATATAAAAGTAACAGAAAAAGAAAATGAGGGGTGAGATAGAGAGCACACAAGTGAGAGAGGGTCGTTTTTTACTTAGGCTGTTCAGGAACCTTGATTAAAAAGGAATTGAAGGGATTGTTACTGCCTCTGTGTGGGCTAAAAGCAGGGTAGGTCTTAGGGTCATGGGACTTGAAGTTCAGGCAATTATAGAAATTCTTCCCAAGAAAAATAACACAAAATTAGTCACAAAGTAAACAAATTTTTAGGTAGAGAAAATAAATCACAGCCAGTTATAAATTTAAGTAAGCTGGAAATAACAGACATGTCAAAATCCAGAAAAGTAGCATACTATATTTATGAATTTAAATGTTATGAATAGATTTGCATGTAGATATAATTTATATTTATAATATTTATAATTAACTGCCTGATGCATCTCTATAATACTTATTCTGTACATTTTTTGACTCTCCACTGTTTGTATGTTGAACCAATGAAACACTTGTTGCATATGTTTTATTCTGATTAAAAATTTTATAGAATTTTCTTGAAAGACAAAAAAATAATTGTCTTTTCCCTAGTATAGTTTATGAAACTTTATTTATTTTTTAATTGCTAGTTTAGAAAAGTGTTTTTTGTTTCACAATATGTAATTGGTAGTACTTGATTATGGAAAACTCCTACCAAGTTTCTTTCATATCCTCTCCCTGGTCAAAGGAATGGCAAGGCCATAGGCACTGAGAAAAATGTTTATTTTGAATAATGAAAGAAGAAGAAGTGGGGAGTATTCTTGGAATGTTGAAGGCAAGAGAATGCATCATAGGAGATGAGGTCAGAGATACAGGAGGTCACGTGGGGTCTTGAGGCCACTATAGAGTATTTGCTTTAACCTGAGCAATACAGGAAATGGTGGAGGATAGTGAGCCATGGACCTTCATACAATTTCACTTAACATTTTAGCATTTTGGTCTGCTGTGTGTGGAAGGGACTACAAAGGACATGAGTGGAATAGGGAGATAAGTCTAAAGATAAAGAGTAACAAAAATAACTGCAACAAAAACATAGTTTAAACATTTGGATTAGTTATTTCCAAGCACAGAATAGGGACCATCTTAAGCAGAAGAACAAGTAAACTGAAAAAGGTAACCAGTCTTTGTCTGTTTCCTTATCCTATGGAGGTAGTTTCTATACTCCTATGGGTGAATATCCTACATCCTATAGTAATAGTAAAAAACACAATAATGTTTTAATATCTTTGTAGAAATTTAGGACCAAATTATCAAAAATGTAAAAGTTAGATTTTTCTTACAGTAGAAAAAAAATACCCAGCTTGAAACAGTAAACTTAATGTCTGATATTGAAATAAGAAAAATATAATAATTTTATTTAAAAAAATCTGAATTTAACCTTTGGAAAGCAAAAATCTTTGTATTAATTAATGCTTAAGTGTTCATTTTATAGTTTCTGACTTTTCTGGAATTATTTATCTGTTCCTTCCTATAGACTGTGAGACCCTTAAGCAAAGAGCCAAGTTCATTCCATTCTGCTATTCTCAGCTTTTCATATAGTTACTGGCATATAGGAAATGTTTCAAAAACATTTTAAGTAAAGGAAGGAAGGATTTAGACAATCATTCATCAACCAAAAAGCAAGCACTTACCAGAATAATGGAGGGAATAGATCTACTATGAGGTTGGTTAGCATCAACCTCTCAGAAAACTGACAAATTTCCTAAATTTCTTACCCTTTAATCTTGCTAGCAGTATCTCTAAAGAGATGGGACAGGGGCGCCTGGGTGGCGCAGTCAGTTAAGCGTCGGACTTCAGCCAGGTCACGATCTCGCGGTCCGTGAGTTCGAGCCCCGCGTCAGGCTCTGGGCTGATGGCTCAGAGCCTGGAGCCTGTTTCTGTTTCTGTGTCTCCCTCTCTCTCTGCCCCACCCCCGTTCATGCTCTGTCTCTCTCTGTCCCAAAAATAAATAAACGTTGAAAAAAAAAATTAAAAAAAAAAAAAAGAGATGGGACATCTAAGCAGAAAGGATAACATATGAATATTCCCCTAATTCTTACCACTTAAGAAGCCTACTTAAAAATCAAAGATAATGGGGAGCCTAGGTTGCTCAGTCGGTTGAGCGTGCAACTTCCGCTCAGGTCATGACCTCGCAGTCCGTGAGTTCAAGACCCGCATCGGGCCCTGTGCTGACAGCTCGATGCCTGGAGCCTGCTTCGGATTCTGTCTCCCTCTCTCTCTCTGCCCCTCCCCTGCCTATGCTCGCTCGCTGTCTCTCTCTCTCTCTGTCAAAAATGAATAAATGTTAAAAAAATTTTAAAAAAAATCAAAGATATTTATTATATTCCAAGTTCATTAAGCAAGTAGTTGAGATTCTAATAAGCTGAGGTAGTTGATTTAATAATGTCCTCCAGAGATTGCACTAATAAAGAATTCCATTGGGAAGCACAAAACAGAAACAATTTATGTTTCTTTACATGATGCTGTTGACAGATTTTAGGGAGTAATAATTTCAAGTATTGGCTTTGGATTTAGATTGACCACTATTTGAATCATGATTCTGCTACTGACAAATGATCTACTAACTTGTTTAAATATTGTAGAAGAAAGAAAATCTATGAATCAGTCAACTATCTTATATCTAATAGACTTCCTAGGTACTAGAAACTTTGAGGCCTTAGGAAATATTCTGAGTGAAAATTTTTCTTTTCTTTTTTTTCCTGGTAATCTTTAAAATGAAAAAAAAAATAAATGTGACTCATTCAGAAAACACACTATAGAGAATTTTTCTTCAATGGCTCTTATACAGTCATCTCTCTACTCAGCTATTGTTTGCATGAATAATTGTACAGCAGTTACACATGAAGTATTCCTTACCATCTATGCACGTTGCCGATTTGGGTTCTTTAAAAAACCTTTCTAATTTTCACAAGTATGTTCTAAATGGGTGTGTGAGTCAGACCAATGTACCACCACAAGGGCTGCTTTTATCTCAGTAGTTCTGATGACGCATTAGTATAGGATATCTTCAGAGTAGTGTCTCAGTAATGATTTATTAGGATGCTACATCATAATATTGATAGAGAATAGAAACTGGCCAAGGAATGACTTGGTTATTTGCAATATTAAAAATTATACATTATATATGGAGCTTGACCCCATTTTTAGGAATGGAAATATTCATTTATTCTATCTATTTAAATAATGGCTACATCATCCATCTACAAGAGTTATACTATGTTAAATTGAAACCAGTATCACTTAATATTTTATTTTTCCTGCATGTATATTCCACAGCAGTGTAAATAAAACATGACAAAAATGCACATAATTTCTTACCAACCTGTACTGATTATTTTAAAAAAAAGCGTAAAGGAAGACATTATAATATTAGTAAACTAATTATTTATGCTTTGTAACTATGAAGACTGAATTCCTTTATATTAAAAGGATAATTTGCATGGATGTTACTAGTTTTCCTGAAGAGATCATGGTATTGCATTTCATTTTTTTTTTTTTATGAAAGTTTATTTTCCTATGGTCACTAAATTAAAAGTAAATAAAGTATTTACTTGTTGGATAACTTGAGTTGTTTGTTTGAGTAATAAAAAAAATCAGCTGAAACTCATAGAAATATAGTAGAGGTACTGTTCTTCTCAAGGGGTTGTATTTTTTCACCACTGATAAAATTCTCATGATCACAATCCTGGTGCTAACTCCAGGTCTCCTGATAGTCTACCACTTGTTTTTTCAAAACCACTGTTTTCATTATTTTATTGGAATTCTGGCTTTTTGACTAAATTTGGGATCAAATTTAAGTAGATACAATATGGACAACTTTTATGAGATGTACAACTTAAAGCAAGTTACTTAGATAAATGTGGGAGAAATTAACAACTTTACCTTATTGCCTCCCAATTCATAGAGACAAAATGTCTTTCTCTGTCCACTGGATTTTGTCCACCTCCAGCCTGCTTGGCTTGGAGGCACCTCACTTCTTCTGCCTTCCCCTCCCCCTCCTCCTGTTTCTGCACCACCTTTGGTGCAACCTACATCTTCCATGCCTCTGGCGCCATCAGCTACTCCTCCTCCCCTCACTGTCAAGGAGCAAAGGGCACGCACTTACACCACTCACTTCAGATTTCCTCACCAATGTCCCAGGTAAAAATTCACAATGATGAACAAATTGCTTGACTTTTGAGTGAACCCAAGTGGAACATGTTTGGCATTTAAAGTAATTTAAGTTTGTTGGTTTAATTAAGATAGACAAGTCTTTAGCCTTCTCAGCATTAAATATATGAGACTTTTTCTACCTAGGTTTATTGAAGGTCAGATAAGCTTATGAATATCTCTGTTGCAATTTGTCAGCAAATGTATGACTTAAAATAGTGGTTCATTTTGTCTTTCTCCAAGTTTTCATAGGTAATTATTAAGAGAGCTTTCAAGGTCTTTGGTAATCTAAAACTTTAAGGTTTTGTTTGAATGATAAACTGGATTGAACTCATTGGACATCTACGTCCTTTCCAAATAAGATAAAATCCTAAGCATTGATTATTAAACATAGCTTTATGTTTTTAACTTATTGAAGGGAAAATAAGGATATTTGAGTCTATTAGAAAACCTGGTTTGTACTTAGTTGATTCATAAATTGCCATGAAAGAATTCTGATGTAACAGTTCACACTTGGTTACTACTTAGTTTTCACTGGAGACTAAGGATTCTTAGAGTTAAAATTCTGCTAAATGTAATTAAGAATGATGGAAATAAGGAAAACAACTCTGTATGTAGAAAATTAGGATATATGTCAGAAAAATATAATAAATGAAAATAAATTTTTGTTAAAGGTAAAAGAAAGTAATTTTGTCCTAAATGAGACTACTTGTTTGGAGAGAAATGTCTTGATACAAAATCTGAATGAAAAGGAAAGTTGTAAAATGTTCTCAAAGGGAAATCTTTGGAAAGGGATTTTATATGTAGTTAGGATGGACTGAGGTTGAAGTAAACAGATTTTAAAAATTAACAGATTTTAAAACAGATTCTAAAAAGACAAAGTTGTCTTGGATTTTTCATCTGCTGTTGAAAAAAAAATGTAAGCAAAGTTCTTTTCTCTTTTGTATGCCAGATCCAAAGCTTTATGTTTTGTTTTTATCAGGTCTTTGATTACTTAGTTAAAACTTGTCAATGTTAAAGGAGCTAGGTTTTGCTAACAACTATATAACCTTACATATCTGCCTTTAGAATCTCTTATTGCCACCTTGGTTAAATAAATAATTAAGATTTGTAATGATCTATAACCCTTTTTAGGATGTGCCTTATAATTTCCTAAGGTTTTAACCAACTTCCCAGGATTTAAACTATAATTTAAATCTTTTTGACCAATTGGGCCTTTTTATTTGGTGTGTTACTTGGAAAGCCCTTTCAAACAAATAATGGTAAACCTTAGGTTGTATTGCTTGGATAAATGCTATAACTGCTAAAATATACATATAAAATTACTAAAAGTTTTAATATGTTTGGTATAAGGTCATCACTTGATATTCTGATTACCAAAGTATTATGTGTCACAGAAATAACCTGAATTTCCTTGTCAGCTTCATCTTAATGAACTCTCATATCAGATAGTTGACCATGTCCATTTGTTAGTCTTTTATCATTTATTGTTGTTTTTCCAATTCTCTTACAAAATATGTTCCATGTTCAAGGAGATTTATAAAAAGGACTTTTAAGACAAATACCAGTATTTGACATCTTTGAGATCATAGAACAAATGGGTAAAAATTTCCAGGATTAAAAGCTGCATTCCAACTGAACAAGAATTAGTAACATGGGAAGAAATAAATGGAGGAAGATTATAGTTTTGTGACTCTTGTTGGAAATATTGCTATTTTTCTAATGTTTGCTCTTCCAGAATAAGGAAACTTTCTCTTAAAATATCTCTGACATACAGAAACGTGATGAAGTATTCATTTGTGAACAAACTGAAGCGTTTAATTTTTCTCTATACCTGAACTCTCTGATATTCAAAAGATCTCAGTAATTAATTCTTTCTTTCATGGTAATTATAGTTATTTGCATAAGTTCAATAAGAATCTATTCTCCTTGTAACAGGTCACCATTGGAGATACTGGCTATTTTACCAAGGCTTTGACTAGAGTGTCATATTTGAGAGAGACATGAATAGACTCAGATATGACCAAACAGTTTGAACTAAGGTTGACTATGAAACATAGAGTCATAAAGTCTGTTGGAAATGTTGGCCTGGTACCCTTCTTACAAAGTTCCCAGCAGCCTTACCAGGTGAGTAAAGAATGTCACTTCCTGATAGGTGCAGGAACCTCAAGATATCTTTGAGACCTCCTGGAAAGAAATTCACCCGAATCCACAAGTATTGCAAGTATATCTGACAGCAAGTACTTGGCTTGGCTTCTGGTCTGGAGAGGCTACTAATAGTTCAATCTAGATTCCTTATAAAAAGTTACAGTAAAGCAAATTTTGAAAGATCTATATGACTAATTGCTGTTCTTGCAGAGCTTATGTAAATAATTAGGCTGAGTTTGTTAAAACTGGGCTTGTTCTACGAATGAGTTAGTTTTGATTTGGCTATCTCTGAAAATGAGGGTTATTAGAGAGAAAAGTTATGTTTCAATAATGCACCCTTTTGGATAGTGAATTCTAATTCTAATTGTCTTTAAATGTTTGTTGTTTGCCTAAACTAGACAACTTGAGGTAAACTTCAGAAAAATTCTCACAAAACTCATATTTGGCACTTTGTCTCTGTTGCTCTATAGCCCACTCAAAAGAATCACCATAGACATTTGAATTACAAACAAGAAAAAAAACATCTGATTCCTTTTGCTCCAGGAAAAGGAATCTCCATCTGAGCATGCTTCAAGCCTGACATCTAAAAATCTTCTCACTGGGATACTGGCAGACCCTGTGTTTGTAATTTTCTCTAACACTTAACCCATATTTTTGTTGTTTCTGTAAAAGTGCCTCTTGTTAATTACCTGATTGCTTACTAAGCAAAACAGAGTCTATATGATGGTCAACACCACCTACTACACAATCAAGGTCTTCAATGATTCTCAAAGTAACTTTAGATTATTAAATACTAAAATAACTCAAATGCATTAAACAGTTCTACAAAATAAAATGACGTTAGCTATTTTAACTGCTGTACAAGATGGAGCTTATGTTCTCATTAAAAAAAGAAAGCTGTGTATACATTCCAGATTATCACAAAAAGTATTTTTGTGCACTCAAATCGATGTTTTAAATTATCTCTCTTTTCTTTAATGATTGGCTAAACTCGTGGGCTACAGAAAGATTTTTGTCAACTATCAAAGGACTCATATTTGGGCTTCTTTTTCTTTTGGTTAATCATGTTTTGCTCTTTTCTCCCATGTCTCTCCTTCTAGTGCCAAGACTCCTTGATCCTCTCTACTCAAGGAGACTCCCATATGTTATCAACTCTAGTAACAGATGCCTTCACTTTTCTTAACTCCTATTAAATTCTCAACTGACCAACCTTGACCATTGGTAGGGACATCTTTATGCCCCAGTTCAGCAGGAAGAAGCTACAGAAGATGAGACATTCAAGGGGCACCTGGGCGGCTCAGTTGGTTAGGCATCTGACTTTGGCTCAGGTCATGATCTTGCAGTTGGTGAGTTCCAGCCCTACATTGGGCTCTGTGCTGACAGCCCAGAGCCTGGAGCCTGATTCAGATTCAGTGTCTACCTCTCTTTCTGTCCCTCCCCCGCTCACGCTCTGTGTCTCTCTCCTTCAAAAATAAATAAATTAAAAAAAAAAAAAAGAAGAAGAGGAAGATGAGACCTTCTGCCTTTAACAGTCTTAAAGATTTAAGGGTCAAAGTAGTTCAGGGGGAAAAACGATGAGGGAAACAAAGGCAAGAGAAATGTAACATAAATTAAATCTTCTTACAACTTGCAGCCCACCGATAGACACCTGAAACATGCAGAGTGTGACCTTCCTCAAACAACTGATGGCTGCTTAACTTCCTTCATGTTTTTGATTTATGGGTCTAAGAGTAACCCTGTCTTAACAGTATCTAACCTCTCAAGGTCCTGAAAGCCTTGCTTTCAATTCCTTAGAGACTTAACGCTATCTCTAACTCCCACTAACTTAAAAGTATATAATCAGTCCCTCTTCCCAATCCCAGTGCAGCTTTTTCTGCCCACAGGTCCTGTCCTCATGCTTTAATAAAATCACCTTTTGCACCAAAAACATCTCAAGAATTCTTTCTTAGCCATTTGCTCAAGAACCCCATCAGGATCAACATTAATTTTGGGTTTTGTTTTTGTTTTTACCTCTAAACTTTATATCTTTCTTTGTTTTTATTTACTTCTGGATAGGCTAGAACACTGCCTTAGAGGGTGAGATGCTGGAAATCAGAATCATAAAGTTTCATTTATAAATAATGACAAGTCTCGGGTATGCCTGAAGAGGTAAATGGATGAAGTGAGAGAGGGGATGACACTATTACCATCTGGGTGTTCACAGAACCGAAAAGCCTGCTTATTCTGGAATCTAGATAGAAACTGAAATCACAAATGATGTTATAGGCTTAGCAATTGAGAGAGTGACTATAAATCAGAGGCTACAGGCTTGAGGGAATAAAAAGGAGTGGCTCTAAGGATAATAGTTACTTCACTTAAAATATTTTAATGTCATAAAATTCAAACCTGAAGTTTTTATAGAGGAGAGAAAAAGAATTGTCTGGAAATGGCAGTGAAGATTAAAGAAGACACCAACCCCATTCCAAGCATTAAAGTAGGTAGTTCGTTAGGTTCTAACAGGATACCTGGAGGCCAGCAAAGCAGAAGTCAAGGTCAGCTATTGGGAAAGTCAGAGGCCTTCTGGCAGCATCTCACAAAAAGCCAGATCAAACCAGACACGCCCAAGATAGCCACAGCCGTGACAGGAAACCTCTGACCAAATTAGGAAGAAAAGGCCTGAAACCTTATTTCCAAGAAATCCTGTTCCCAAGTAATGAATACTCCACCCCCTTGTTAACAATTGTCAGTAGGAGATAGAAACCCAAACCCCTAAACTCACGTGCGTGTGTGCTCTCTCTTTCTCTGGCTATCTCTCATATCTTGAGGGTGTACTTTCGCTTTAATAAACACTCCAATTTGTATCATTTTTCTTCTGTGTTGTTTGTCCTTGAGTTTTCTCCTAAGGAGACAAGAATCTTCAGCAACATCTTTAGCATGAGCTGGGTCAAGGCCTCTGGGCTTGTGGTCTCCTCAGTTTATCCGGCAACACATGTATATGAGGGTGAATGTAACAACATCCAACACTGGGGAGACAATGGGGAAGCAGTGTCCTGGGAAAAGCTACATTTCAGTTAAAACAAGAAAGCAAAGGAAATTTTCAGAGAATATATTCAGGTTATAAGGGAATTCACTATTTACCAGCCCTTCTTCTCAAAAGAAGGCACAGTGAAAGGTTTCAAAGTTGATTACAGTTGGAAAATAGGTTAAGAGAAGGAGATGTGCATGACCACATGATAATTAGAGTCTCAGCAATGAGAAACCAGCTTTATTGTGGCCACTTATCAAGAAGTTACTACTAATAGGCTCAGTAGTGACGGGGCTGTGCATCTTAAGGGTACAAAGTAGAGGTGATGCTAACACAGCAATTCAGGGTTTTGGGGCTCCATTTTTTTCTCCTAGTGATTAATGCATGAAGAGGGGATGTGGTCTTATTTTGAAAGAGAGAGAGAGAGAAAGTAAGATCCTAAAATGCATATAGAGTCTAAAAGAGGAGGAAAAACAAAATATCTTAATTATAGAGGACTGATTTCCTAAATTTTTTGGATTAAATACAGGTATATTAGCTGCTTTAGACCAATTAAAGACAGTAAGTAATAACAAGATACATTTTAATTACTTCTTTGATATATGTTATTATTTGGATTATAATGTATTCATAAATATGCATTTTTTGAGAAAGTACATGATTGGTGTTTTAGGTCAGGTTCTCTAGAAAATAGAACCTGAGGGAAAACTTGCAAGTTTAAACTTTGTGGAGGCACATGATCTCCTGGAGTAAAAAAGGGCAAAAGAGAAGTAAGGAACACATGAGAAAAAAGGTGGTTTTTTTTGTTTTTTTGTTTGTTTTTTTTGTTTTGTTTTCTTTTATTTTTGTAATAAATGACTGATTTCTTGGTTTCAGACCACATTTCTGCAGAGGCCAAATGAGCGGACTAGATCTTAGAACTGTCTATCTAAATGGAAGACAAGGGAAGAATTTAACCCACAGATCCCTAAAAACTTTTGTTAAGGCCCAATCCATGGATATGGATGTCTTGCATGTCTTGCATGTCTCTGGGTAGCCTGCCCTTCCAAAATTCTTGCCCAGTATATGAAAAGGCAGAGAGTCCTCCCCACATCAGATGGCAGAATGCATGGATCCTTGATTAGTCGTTGGCTCTTAAGATACTGAAGCTGTGTGAGCCCGGGGTAATGGCATTTAGGCAATGTAGGACAGCAAGCACTCAAGACCCAAGATGTTGCATATCCTGAGTGAATCATAGCTTCTCCTTGGGCTTGTATTCACTCACATCCTTTTAGAATATATGAATGTTGTATGAGAACAAGAGGTCTTCATTTCTTTCCTAAGAGGGTTGGTACAAGTGCAATCCTTCAACATCAAGGCCAGTTATATTCTCTTGAAAGACTAAAAAGGATGAGTAAACTAATCTATAATCATTGCTAGGACAAGAACTTAAATATTACTCATCACCCCACCTCAGCCAATCTCTCGGTTGAGATGACCCAGACCTCCATCTGCCTTTGCTCACTGCCGTTGCCTCTTCATCCTTAACTGCGAGGCATAATAAGTACAAAAACATACCTGAGAACATTGTTTAGGTTCTGGAAATATTCCTCCTTGCTCCTACTATTTATCAGTAAACTTAAACACTGACGGTATTTAAAGTTATTTTCTCCAGCCTGTACCATAATGCCTTTCTTTGCATACTAATCTTCTGGCTGAAAGAATTCAAAATGGCGAGTTTGCATTTGTCTCTTCTAGTTCAATGAAATTTTCATGATTTCCCCTGGAAGGACAGTTTACCAAAGAGGAACAAGGTTGTCTTCACCGTAAGATCTCAAGTTGTGGAGATGAGAAACACAAAGTGTATGCACAAGCTTTGCACTGGGAATGGTGATGAGTCAGCCATACCCTTTGATTTCCAGACTCTGAATCCTCCCAAACACAAACCTTATATTGGTCACCGCTTGGTGCTGGGGTGTTAGAACATATTAGAGTGAATTTGTAATCAGACACTCATTGATATTAGTCCTTCTTTGCTATAAAATGGGTCCTTTGTTTGATGCCAACTTGTATGGGAAACTAAGTGAATTCATTAGGCATTCTACAAGTACTGGTGTAGGTGGACACCTAGTGCATAAGGAAGCCAAACCCATGTCAATAGCATATATTGATTTTGTTAAGAAAAATTGCTTCTCCCACCAACATGGAAGAAATCTGGTGTAGTAAACCCATTATGTGTTCCTAGCAGTTGTACATGAGGAATAGTGACAGAATGAGGTCTCAGTGTTGGTTTCTGCTGCTGACAAGTAGAAATCTTAGAGCAGTTATTTTTAGCTAAATGAGGTTTAATGGGAAGAAATGGATGCTTTTGAGTTTATAAAGAACCTCATCTCTATCATGGCCACTTTCTTCACAAGCCCTGTGCACTAGCACTATAGCTGTTAAAGAGGGAGGATGGTTGATTTGCTAGAAGGAGTTAATATGTGCACTGCATTGACGAGACCATCCTCTGCAGTGGATAATTTCTGGAAAGCATTAATGTGACACAAAACTTTATATACTTTATATACTTTTCCTAATTCCCACAGGTTCTCTCCACATGAAACTTCCCCAGACCCCTTGACATTGAATTTTCTAGTCTTGTTCCTTGCAGACTCTTGAACTACAGCCAATCCATTTTTTCGTGCAGAAGAGTCAGTGAATATCCCCAGGTCAGGCCAGATCTCACTTATACAAATGGAAAAGCACTTTACACCACCTGCAGCTCTACCCACTGAGAAGATTCCCCTTTACCACATCTCTTTAGGTCTACCTCACAATGTGGCTATATTGTGGCAACTGTGTAGTTTCAGCTAATGCTAATGAATTACAGCAATCTGCTTATAAGACATGCTCAATTTCTTTCCTCCTCCTTGTTATCATAGAAAATCACCTGTGGAACCATAGAACTTGACTGAGAAAAAACTGCCAGTGTCACACAGGTGGGTGATGTGGGAGTCTAGGCCATTTCTTCAGGGAATTTATTCATGTGTTTTGGACCAGCTCAGGATGACACTAAATTGACCTGACTGGACTTTATGATTCATGGTTAGATAAGTTTTTATCTCATTAATGACTGGATATAGTCACTTGGTATCCTATGACACTATGAAACTATTTTTCTGATCGAGTGTAGTTCTCTGCTGCAGATGACATAGCATTGTTCCAGAGTCCTTGGGATCTACATATATATCTTCTGTAAGAACTTACTAGAAATTCCACAAAGCATTTTTATCCACCAGAAGCATTTTCAATAATTGTATATATTGGACTATATAGAAAAAGTGGAAAAATCTCTTCACCCTAACCTACATATGCTACAAATTCCACTTTTGTGACCTCAACTGATGAACGGATTTCAGAATTATTTTCAAGTGCCGTCATGCTGCCTCTAAAATCCAGAGTTACCCTTAGACTGTTGGGCATCCTTAGTGGTAGGAAGTATGAGATGCAAAAACTCTTCCTTTACCCTTAGGGAATTATCCTGGAATGTTCCAAATCAGTTGATTCCTAAAAATTTCACCATTGTGGGAAAGCCCCTGGCACACATATGTCTTCCTGGGAAATCTAGTGTACCCGTTACTTTCAGGTCACCAATGTCAATGAAAGTCCTAACACGCACATAGCGACCAGTACATTGTTCAGCAGAATGCCAAGAATACAAGGTTGGGCAGGAAAACCATGAGACTCAACTGGCAGTAAAGATTTAGTGTTATATTACCGGTGGTAACTAAGATCAATAATATTGATCTTAGTTATGACAGCAACTGTTACTATATTACCTCTCCAGATAATCTTGAGCTCATCTAAAGAAATGGAGACAACTGAAAAAGAAGATTTTGTCAGTCCAATAATTCTAAAACCTGGTTGTCCACTGGAGTGATTTGTGAAACTTTTGATATCAGCACCCTAATATTCTAGAAATTTTTATTTAATTGATCTGAAGGAAAGAAAAGCAACTTTTTAAAGTTTCCCTGACAACGCACAGATAAGATATGAGAGACACTTCAATTAGACTCTCAGAGAATAGAGACTAATGTCAGGGCCAGGAATACAATTTATGCATAATTATCTCTGCATCCAGACTGGAAAATAATACATTTCTAAAAGTGATAGTCAGTCATCTCCAATCCACCCTCCTCTAAGAGACAAATAATTATTTAATTGTAAATTTAATTAGTGGGGTAACGGGCTTGGCCCTTAGGGAATCAGGGACTTAGAGGTGGATAGAGTTACTGGTAATATTGTTACCCCAGTCCAATTCTGTGTCTTTGTAGTTAAACATGGAAAGGGGGCTGAGATGACGAGCATACGCTTATGTAAGTAATTTGTCGTGTTTGCTGTATTGCCAAGATTTCATGGCATTTGGAGTTTGTTTTGGGTTTCTTTACTTCGTTTTTGTATTCCAGTAATATGCAAAACCAAGCTATAGTGAATAATTGAATTCAACAAACGCATAGAGTGCTTGATTAAGTTCAAAACATTTCCATACTCTAACAATGTTTTAGACACAGGGATAATAAAAGATCAGATGGTTCTTATTTCAAGATATTCACAATCTAGTAAAAGCCAACTGTAGTTTGATGAAATAGCGTTGTTGCAGTAACTATGCACAAGAGAGTTTTCTACATAATCCCTATACCATTTTGAAAGATACATATTGTTGTCCCCAATTTGCCAAAAGGCAAACTAAGTCCCAGTGACTTTAGGTGAACCGATGGTTTCATATCTATTTAACTTAGAAAAGATATTTGAATTCAGGTTCTTCTGGTTTCAAAGACCATTGTAATTTGGGGAAACTGGGCAGTTTAGTCAGTTAAGCATCTGACTTCAGCTCAGGTAATGATCTCACGGTTCGTGGGTTTGAGCCCCACATTGGGTTCTCTGCTGTCAGTGTGGAGCCCACTCCAGATCCTCTGTCTCCCTCTCTTTTTGCCTCTCCCTGACTTGTGCATGCACATGCACGCACATCTTTCTCTCTCTCAAAGTAAGTATATAAACATTAAAAAAAAAAAAGAGATCATGGTAATTCCACTGTGCCTCGCTGCTTCTGACGGTAAGGCTCCAAGAGAAGTGTTTTTGTTATTTACATTTCTAGGGCCTAGACTATAGTAAATAACAATAATAATAATATATAGTATATAGTATATATATATGTGTGTGTATAATATATAATATATAGTAATAATAAAGTAATAATTTCTATTGGTTCAATACATTCAAGTCACTAGAAATATTCAGGTAAATGAGTTTTTCTTTAGTCTTCAAATCTTTCAAAATTTTGCCAAAAATATATTAAATCATCTCCAATTTATTTAATTTAATGCAAAGAAGATTACTCTGTAGACAAATAGGAGTTTATAGATGCAATTGTCTAAGCTGTTTAAGTCATGTGAGAATTCATGTACACTGATTCTTAAATTCAAAATTGCTGTTTAATGCTGTATCTCTGAAGCAGAATTTTATGGATTTTTTTCAGTGGCCAAGCTAAAACTTTTTTTCTTCCAATTTCATTGTTGAAATATTAAGTTCAAGGACGAGTATATTTTTACTTTCTCTCAAATACAGATTTTTCTTGCAAAAGTCCCTTGCTTTAATGAAAAGTTTTAAGAGAATATGACCTATGTCCATTTCTCCTTTATCATTTCCCCAGAGTGCCTCTAATTTTCTCAGAATTCACTCTTTCTCTATCCTTAGTGCTCACATGGAGAATTGTGATGAGCAATATCTATAGCTTGCCTTTAATTCAAATTTACAGCAGTGACCCAATTGGTCATTCTGCATTGGTCTTTGTTGTTGTTCTTGTTAACGAATAAACTTCCTAAAATGTTTGTTACTTCAAGCTATGCTAATAGTACTATGCTAATAGTAGAAAAAGGCAACATTGTAAGTTTACTCAAACACTAATTTTGTTCTACCTTGATCTCTATTTTCCTCCCATTTTGCTTGATTTCTTATGTGTGGCTTTTAAGAAGTCTTGAAACATACACATACACACACACAGACACGCACATGTACACACTTATTTAATGTCTCAAGATCTGTGAAAAAAGAATGTAAGTTTTATTAACTCTCTTTCTTCTCAGTTTAGAGCCTTAAAGTGTAAGGCCACTACATTTTTGGCTGAAGAAATGTCCCCTGAGACCTATAAAACTTGCCTACACTAGATTCTGAAACCTAACTTTTATAAAGCATTTCGACTTTCATATGCCTCTCTTGGAATGTCTTTTTTTTTTTCTTCCCCATTTACTTCCTTATTTTTTCTTAAAGTCTAGAAAAGATCTGTCTGTGGATTCACCTTTGAAGAAAATTATTTTCAAAAATAAATTTTCTCAACATGGCAGTAACGAGCTTTGTCAGGAGAAGCAAGAGGGAATACATTTTAACATTTATGCAGTTCTGATCCTTCTAAAAATCTCATGTACATGTTATATTTAACTCTGTAAGTTAAACAAAAAGAATGAACATTTCACATTTCATCTCATGTTCAAATTTTCAATTCATTTTACATTGTATTAGTAGAATCTGTCTTTTTCAAAGATGTTTTCACCTCTTTTGTCATTTGAAAGCTGGCAGTTTTAATGATTTTTTGATATACTCATTACCTAAGTGGAAGAATGAGCATTAATGGTCTTAATATCACTAAAGTAATACAGAATAATAAAATCATGGTTATATTTATTAAATTTATTTTTATATGCTAAATCATACCAGACCTTCAAATTCTTTTTTTTTAAGTTTATTTATTTTGAGAGAGAGAGAGAAAGAGAGAGAGAGAGAGAGAGAGAGCACCTGTGTGTGCAAGTAGGAAAGGGACAGAGAGAGAGGGAGAGAGAGAATCCCAAGCAAGCTCCACGCCCAGCATGGGACCTGACACGGGACTCAATCTCATGACCATGATAACATGACCTGAGCTGAAACCAAGAGATAGACGCTCAGACAACTGAGCCACCCAGATGTCCCAGAGCTTAAAATTGTGATGTTGAACATAATATGACTTTGACTTAACAATAACTATTGCATAAATGATAGAGGTATATTAAAACACTTTGCCAACTCTGGTTAATACATTTGAGGCTGCTGATTAGTTCTGTTTCAAACCAAGAAAATGTTTGCAGCTTTGATTTATTTGACTGACAATTTATGATTCCACTCAAAATGATCTATATATTCTATGGTAATGCATTATTCTTTATTTCAGTCAGTATCTTTTACTGTGTTCAAAACATTTGTCCTGTGTGCATATTGTAATGTGCTATTCTATAGCAAACTAATTAATAATAAAATGCAATAACTTCAAAGTGTATATAATATTTTGAATTTCATTTATTGACTTTTTTCATATTTGATACTTTGGTTCATAATAAAATTCTTCAGTGTGCTGTATTATGAATATTTTGTTAATTTCTGACAACTCTTTTCTTAGAGATTTTAGAAAATAAAGTATTAACATTTCTCTTACTGTAAGTGAACATCCATTAGCAGTAAATATGCAGGATCCCCTTTGAGGATTTTTCAGGATTCCTTCCTTATGAAAAATAAATCTACTGGGGAGCCTGCATGGCTCAGTTGGTTAAGCATCCGACTGTTGGTTTGGGCTCAGATCATGATCTCATGATTGATGGGACTGAGCCCTGCATCAGGCTCCACGCTGACAGCATGGAACCTTCTTGGGGTTTACTCTTTCCCTCATGCTCTACCTTTCTCTCTCTCTCTCTCTCTCTCTCTCTCAATCTCTCTCTTTCTCAAAATAAACAAATAAACATTAAAAAGATAAAATGTTTCAACAGTAAATGTGAATAATCTTTCAAATTATTAATACACATTTGCAAAATGTTGACATGAAGAATATAAATCATATGATCCTCTCAATAGATGCAGAAATAGATTGAACATTCTTTCTTGAAAAAAGCTCCAAATAAACTGGGTATAGAAGAAACGTATCTCAACATAACATAGGCCATGTAAAGTAAACCCACAGTGAACATGATTCTTGATGCTGAAACACTGAAAGAATTTCCTCTAAAATTAGGAATAAGAAATTCTCTTACTAGTCTTAAACAACACAGTACTGAAAGTCCTAACCAAGCAAAAAAAAAAAAAAAAAAAAAAAAAAAAGAAAAAAAAAAAGAAATAAAATGCATCCAAATCAGAAAGGAAGAAGTAAAATTGTCTCTGTAGATAGCATGATCTTGTATAAAGAAAACCCTAAAAACTCCACCAGTAAAATGTTAGGACTAATAAACGAATTCAGTCAAGTTTCAGAATGTAAAAATCACTGTCCAAAAAGCAATTGCATTTCTTTACCTTAACAACTAACAACAAACTATCCAAAAAGCGACAATCTTTTTACAATAGCACCCAAACAATAAAATAAATTTAACCAAGGAGGTGAAATATCTACTCCGAAAGCAATAAAACATTGTACAAAAGAAATCAAAGAAGACACAAATAAATGGAAAGATATCTCATGTTGACAGGTTAGAAGAATTAATACTGTTACAAGGCTGATATTACCCAAAGTGATCTATAGATTCAATGCAATCCTTACTGAAATTCCAATAGCAGATTTAACAGAAATAGGAAAGACAATACAGAAAATCATATGGAACTATAAAATACCTTGAATAGCCAAAGAAATTTTGAGAAAGAACAAGGCTGAAGGCATCACACTTCCTAATTTCAAACTATACTACAAAACTATAGTCATCAAAATATCATGCTACTGGCATAAAAACAGACATAAAGATCAATGAAATAGAATAGAGAGCCCAGAAGTAAATTCATGCATATACAGTCAACTAATATAATACAATGGAGGCAAAAATACTTAAAGGCAAAAGTACAGCCTCTTCAATAAATGGTGTTGGGAAAACAGGATGACCACATACAGAAGAAAGAAAATAGTCTCCTATCTTAAACCACTCACAGAAGAAAACAAAATGGGTCAAATACTTAAATACTTAAACATAAGAACTGAAACGTTAAAACTCTTGGAAGAAAACAGAGGAAAAAGTTCCTGGACATTTGGTCTTGGTAATGATTTTCTGGATTATAACACTTACAGCATAGGCAACAAGAGCAAGAATAGACAAGTAGAACTATACCAAAGTAAAGTGCTGTGCACAGAGAAAGCAGCAATCACAGAATAACAAGGCAACTTACAGAAGGGGAGAGAGTATTTTCAAATTATGTATCAGGTAAGGGGTTAATATCTAAAATAAACATAAATCATTATTATCAGCATTAAATACAAACTGAGTACAAAAGTAAATTTAATCATAAAATTGAGTTTATTTTGAATACTTTCACGGACTATAGGGTGCAAATAAAGGTGTTTACAAATTTATGAACAAAGTCTTAGGGAACACTTTTTTTTTCAAGCTACACCAAATCTTAACATTAGGAATAGTATTTATTAAAACATATGACTGTTAAAGTAAAAAATCAGAAAGTATATTATAAATCTCTTCCAGAGACCAGTCTTTAAATTCTAAAATCCTAGACCATAAATTTTCACGAGGAGCTTTTAAAATTAACTGAATGACTCAACCAAAAAAAAGTATTAAATAAATAATAATGTGAAAAACAATCACGTAATAAAAATCCCTCCATGTTTTCCATAAGCTTTCAAAATTTAGGATTAGCATTCCAAATTTGTGCTTACTTAGGTGAAAATAGGAGATAAATATTTCATGCAGAAACAACTTGTGATCCACATGGACAGGGCATCAGAATAAGACTCTCCCGAACTGTCTTCTCATGTATTTATTCAATTGAACCATGTGCTTTTTAAAACCATAATACTAATAAGAAACAACACAAAAACCAATAACACATCTTCACAGACTAATGTTAGAGAAATATATACCCAGTGATTTATTTCTCATAAGCATTTTGTTTAAAATAGTTTAAAAATATTCTCCACTGATACACTTCATGTGAATACATACAGCAATAATGTAATAGAATGAAAGATAAACCAATGACTTTGACTGAGAAGAGAGTTATGAACTCAATACAGTAAAGTTAGTCAATAATTTAATTTTTTTCAGGAAGAAACCTTGAAAATTTGCAATTCACCTTGCTTCTGTGAATTCTAAATTATTTTAGAAAACAGTAATTTCTGCTAGTGGAATACTAATAAGTAACACTTTCAAATTGGTCATAGGCAGTTGAATTTTTACAGATTAGAAATATTTTGGGAAGGACAAATTAACCGATCTATACAAATCATTGTCAGCTTAAGATGAGAGTGATTAAATTAAAAATGACAACTTTGTGAGACTAAGCCACATATAAATCAAGTAAGGCAATCTTTGTTTGAAATGAGAAAGTGTGATACCTATGAAAAATGGATTTCAAATACACACATGCACACACACACACACACACATACACACACAGAAATATAATCAGTGAAATCATGGGATCTCATAATATGGTTTATGCATCCCTGGAGCTCCTTGAGACACTGTCAGGGGTTTAAAAAGGTCAAGATCATTTTCATACTAACAGTAAGACAGTATTTGTCTTTTTCACTATGTTGATTTTTATAAAATTGTCATGAAATCAGGGATAAAACTGCTTACATCTTGACATTAATAAAGGCAGTCTTTCTACACTAGATTTGCAGTATACATGCTGCACTATCTTGAACTCACTAGTGGGAGAGTGAGGGGATCGAGTTTCATTTAATTCCCTGATGAAGCAGTGAAATTATTAACTTTCTTATATCTTGATTCTGAAATACTTTACAGAAATATTCTGTGTGACCAAAGATAAGTACCTATAAAATTGCAATGATTGTTTTCAGGAAAAGCATTTTTGTGATTGAATTACAAGCTCAAGTAGCTGCTTTTTTCCCCATAAGACACCAGTTTTATTTGAAAGAATGAGTGACAAATAGAGCTATCGGATTTGGGTGTTGGCAGTATCTTAAAAATGAACAAAGTAAGCCATCCACTTCAAGAAAACTGACAGTATTTGCTGCCGATTGTAAAATCCAACCTTTGAGGAGCAATATAATTCTATAAAGCTTGTATCTGCCACTGTAACTTTGACAGATTCATAATACTCAAGAAACATCTAATGAGACTGGCAGTATTTTTGTATTAAATAATTATACGTGTCAAATTTCAGAGCATCTCCGTAATTCTGTGAACCAGTACATTCCAAATGACCATTGCATGAAGACACAAAAGTACATATGGGCAAAGGCTTTTCAGAGTTCAAATTAGTCCAATGGATTTTAATGTGTAAGAATAGAAAATGTTCACTGTTATATTCTCAGATTCTACATGACAGCTAAGCCTTACGAAACTACCTTCTGCCACCTTTTGGTGTGGTAACAAAACAATTAACAATTACCTGAAAATTATTATAATACTCCTCCTTTTTATCAAGCTGCTTTCTATTTGTCAGACGTTAAAAAGATCTGCAAAATGTAGAGCGATGTCACTCTTCTCATTAATTCCTTTTTTTGGTTTTGAAAAAATGCAGTTATTTATTTAAAAATATGTTTTTATGCTGACATATAATGGGTTTATTTTTAAAGTTTATTTATTTTGAGAGAGATAGAGCATGGGGAGGGAGGAGCAGAAAGAAGAAGAAAGAGAATCCCAAGCAGGCTCCACGCTGTCAGCTCAGTGACCTACACCGGGCTCAATCTCATGAACTGTGAGATCATGACCTGAGTCAAAACCAAGTGTCAGACGCCTAACCAAATGAATCACCCAGGTGCCCCTATTTTTGTTTTTAAGTGAGTAAAATATTTATTTTTTTTCAGTTTTGTTTTTTATACAGTAAATATATATATGTTATATATATATGTAACTATACACACACACACACATATATTCAGGGGCATTATCAATCAATTGATCAAAAATTATTGTCCTTAAATATTTGAAGTGTCTTTTTTATTTTCCGTGGAAATCCTTAATGACATAGTTTTCAAACAGTATGTTTTTCTAGAGGCAGATCTTTAAAAACGAAAACTTCAGACTAGTTGTTATCTTACAGGTTTAGATATGAAAGTAGTAGTGGCTGTAATCATCACAATATGCATCACAAAAATAGGATTCTTACAGTGTTAGCTCATAAGAAGCCATGGCAAAATATTTGCTTAATTTATCACCTATTAATCCTCTTTAGGAAACAAGATATATATCTAGGTATATAGTTATGTATGTATAGCTAGGTATGTAGATACGGATGTTCTAGTTTGTTAAATAACGTGCAGGTACACATACATATTTATGTGTACACAAACACATGTACGTGAAATAAAATATTAATTTTAAATATTAAATGTGTAATATTAATTGTGTAATATTAATATGTTATATTAATACTATAACATTAATTGTATTCATTTTATTTTTTTAACTATTTTTTTAAGTAAGCTCTACACCCAAGGTGGGGCTTGAATTCACGACTCCAAGATCAAGAACAGCGTGCTCCACTGACTGAGCCAGCCAGGTGCCCCTACAATATTAATTTTAAAATAAATAATTGAGGATAATATTTGAAATATTTTAAATAATTAAAAATATTTAAATATTTTAAATAATCAAATTTTATTTTCATCTTAGGTAATCACAATACAGACAACCAAACCAGAGACTAATCAAAATGATTCCCTAGTGGTTTTGAATGGAAACTGAATGGAGAAAATAGGAATGGAAGCAAGAATTTTTTTAACATAGCTTTGATTTTGAGCCATGCAAATAACTTATTAAACTTAATCAATAACAAAAGCAAATCCTGTAACTGTACACAGAAGTCAATATACTTAATTCTAAATCAAACTGAAAATGTAACCACATAGAAAATATTTTTTTCAAGTAACTTCAGAATACAATAGTTTTTTTTTTTTTGCTTTTTTTTTAAACCAGGATATTTTCTCCACACAAAAACAACTGCAGAAAAATACTGAATTTCACCAAGGAACTTTATTTCTAGAATCATGAATGATATTAGAGGTTTTAAAAATATTTATGCTTATATAATAGAAACAAATACACGAATTAAAGTAATTAAGACAGAATTCTTGGTTTTCTTTTTTTTTCACATCTATTTATTTATTTTGGAGGGAGAAAGAACATGAGAAGGGTAGGAGCAGACAGAGAGGAGGGGGGGGAGGGAAAGGGAGAGAAAGAGAGAGAGAATCCCAAGCAGGTTCCATGCTGTCAGCACAGAGCCCGACATGAGGCTCAGACACCTGAACCAAGAGACCATGACCTGAGCTGAAATCAAGAGCTGGACGCTTAACCGAGTAAGCCACCCAGATGCCCCGAGGAGTCTTTTTTGAAAGTAAAATTTTTAAATGATAAAAACAAATTGCAAACATAAAATTTAAAAAGCTCAGAAAAAAGTGTGAGAATGTTAATTTTGAAATGGAAATGTCAACTTGGTTTGAGAGTACTGATGATCCTACTCAAAAATAAGGTGAAAAAAAATAAATCCTCAAGAGTTTACGGATTCATAAAAGTTCTCAGTTCCAGCCGAGCATATGCTACATTGTCAATTCCCTCATTTGAACTCCGTTCACCTCCGTAGAAATGATTTGCCACAGCTTTTGGCTGTGTTTCCTCTGGTCTTTCTTTCATTCTCTAAGTCCTCCTTTAATAAGAACAACTCTTCCCCCCCCCCCCCCCCCAGATACATAATATTTCAGTCTGCACCTTATCTGTATCAGGTTGTGAGTACAAAGGCTCTTTTGATTTCAAACAACCTTTCTCATGTTCAGTCCAATTTTCTTATGCATTGCCTTTAAAATATTAGAAGCTCCCTATATATCAATGACTTATAATGAGCTCTATTAGAAAAAAGCCAAACAGGGGTGCCTGGGTGGCGCAGTCGGTTAAGGGTCCGACTTCAGCCAGGTCACGATCTCGCGGTCCGTGAGTTCCAGCCCCACGTCAGGCTCTGGGCTGATGGCTCAGAGCCTGGAGCCTGCTTCCGATTCTGTGTCTCACTCTCTCTCTGCCCCTCCCCCGTTCATGCTCTGTCTCTCTCTGTCCCAAAAATGAAATAAAAACGTTGAAAAAAAATTTTAAAAGAAAAAAGCCAAACATACAAATCAATTCAAACAAAGCTCTTCTCTACCTGTGGTCCCCTAAAAGTCTATGATAATATGACACCTTTAAATATTCCTAGAAGGTTTATTATTAACAGAGCCAATCTATAAGGTATAAGTTAGGTAGGGCTTAAAACAACTATTCTATTTTGCTCACAAGTTTTGGGCTAGAAATTCAGGAAGGGTCAGCTCAGAGGTTCATCTGTGACCCAAATATCATCAGCGTGATATGCCTTATTGAGCTAGAAGATTGTATTAATTTCCTAGGGATGCCATAATAAATTACCACCAACTTGGTGGCTTTAAACATCAGAAAATTATTTTCTCACAGTTGTGGAGGCCAGAAGTCCAAAGTCAAGCTATATCATCTGCTATCCACAATGCAAATATGTAGAAATATGTAAATATGACTCTGAGAAAGGGTCCTTCATTTTCTCTATCTGTAAGTGGCTCAGGGAAATCCTTGACATGACTTGGTTTGTAGCTATATCATTGCAATTTGCCTCTGTCTCTGTTTTTATGACTCTGTCTTCACCATGGCATTCTTCTCTGTGTCTTCTCCTTTTCTGATGCCAGTCATTAGATTTAAAGCCCACCCTCATCCAGGATTTAATCTTGTGATCCTTAATTAATTATATCTTTAAAGACTATTTCCAGATAAGGTCACCTTCTGGAATTCAAGGGGGACATGAATTTTGGGGGGGATACTATCTAATACATAACAATGAGAGACGTTATTTTTTTTTTTTATTTTTTTTTCAACGTTTTTTATTTATTTTTGGGACAGAGAGAGACAGAGCATGAACGGGGGAGGGGCAGAGAGAGAGGGAGACACAGAATCGGAAACAGGCTCCAGGCTCTGAGCCATCAGCCCAGAGCCCGACGCGGGGCTCGAACTCCCGGACCGCGAGATCGTGACCTGGCTGAAGTCGGACGTTTAACCGACTGCGCCACCCAGGCGCCCCAATGAGAGACGTTATTGAACCAGCTGGGCATTGAGTAAAATCTAAAGAAAAGCTATGCTTTAGGGGCAGTACTAATCTAGGCTTAAAGGATGCTCAACACATGCATGAACACAGTTTAAAAATATGCTACAAAATATGGTCCACAGGGCTTTAGCTACCTGCTGGAACAAAACCAAACTATTAAGAAGGCAATAAAATCCAAACATTCAATGGCATAATGTTCACAACTCCAGCATTCCATCATAAATCTTTGCTAATGCAAATATGTAAAACGTATGACAATAAACAGGGAAAAAAAAGTTGAAAGGAAAACTAACAAGTGATAAAGACAATGGAATGAAATGGCCAGGATTTTTACTATTCTAACGTCTATTAAATTTGTTCAATAAGATAAAGGCAAAAAAGGAAATAAAGTATTAAAGAAAAGTGGAAATATATTTATATTTTAAAAGAATCAAGCAAGAGTTCTAGAAAAAAAGAAAAAATGCTTAAAACTATAAACTCACTGTAAGGGCTTAAGAACATATTAGATAAATCGTGAAATACAAAAGAACAGTGAACTTAAAAAAGACATTGGAAAATATGAAAAGTAAGAGTGAGAAAATAGATTGAACAAAAATGAAATATTAAAATGTGTCCTAGGTTTAAAACATGTTGAAGTAGAATATATGACAAAAATAGGACAAATCATGGAAAAAGCACAAAGGAAGGGTCTTGTTATATATCAAGTGCTGTAATATCATTTGAAGGTGTACTGTAATAAGATACAAATGTACATTATGAATTTAAGATGTTTCATTTTCTGTTGCCCCCATAACAAATCACAAACTATAAAACAACACATATTTATTATCTTACATACCTGTGATCCAGAAGGCTGGGACGGGTATCATTGGACTAATATTAAGGTGTCAGCAAGACTCCATTCTTTTCTGGAGTTCTAAGGGAGAATTAATTTCTGCCTATTCAGGTTGTTGGCAGACTATAGTTATTTGTGGTTGTAGAAAAGAAGTGCCCACGTTCTTGCTGTCATCTGAGGGTCTTTTCCAGTTTTTAGAGGTCACTGCCCTCTTTGGCTTATGCCCTCCTTGGCCTTTCTCAAAGCCCAAAGGCAAGTTGAGTCCTTCTCATGCCACATAATCTGTCTTCCTTTTTTTCAGCTCTTTGACCAGCTGGAGAAGTTTCTCAGTAGTCAGGACTCAGGTGATTAAACTGTGCCCACCTGTATAATCCAGGCTAATTTCCTCATATCTAGATCTTTAGCCTTGATCACATCACCAAAATTCCTTTTGCCATGAAAATGAATACATTCAACGTTTTTAGGGATTAGGGCATGGACATCTTTGAAAGGCCAGTAATCTACTGCTCTAGAACAATCATTAAAAGTATATCATAAAACAATTTCAGTAATTAACCAAATGGGATGCACATGACTGTGGATGTGATTCAAAATATATGAGGCAAAAATAGAAATGAAGGGCACTAGATAAACTCACAATTACAGTTGGAGATATCACTACTCTACTCTCAGAAGGTAATAGAAGAAATAGACATAAAATTAGTAAGATATTGAAGACATAAATAGTACAATCATCCAACTTGGTCCATTTGACATTTGTGAAATGTCACACTCAACAATAACAAAATTCACATAGTTTTCAAGTGCATTGTGCTAAGCTTCAAGTGCACTACATAGACCACATGATGGGTTCATAAAACAATGAAGCCCAATGCATCTTACTAGTTTAAAAGTATAAAGAGTGTATACCCTGACCACACTGGAATTGCATTAGAAACCTATAATCAAGTGGTGCCCACCAAATTTTCAAATAATTGGAAACTAAACCACAAAATTCTAAATTATCTATGGATTAAAGAGGAAATTTCAAATAAAATAAGAAAGCATTTTAAACAGAAAATAATAGCAAAACCTGTCAAAATTTGTAGGATACAGCTAAGGAAATGCTTGAAATAAATTTATAGCTATAAATACTTTTATTAGAAAAGAAAAAAGGTAAAATGATGACCAAGATTTCCTGAAGAAACTAGAGAAAGGTGAGCATTTTAAGCAAAATTCAGCAGAAATTAGGCAATAATTATAGGAGCAGAAATTAATAAACTGGAAAGCAAATGAATAAAAGGAATTTAAAACACACATACATACAGGCAATGAAAAGTTAGTTTTTGAAAAGTACAATTAAACTGACAAACTTTTAGGGGCACCTGGGTGGCTCAGTCGGGAAAGCATCCAACTTCAGCTCAGGTCATGATCTCTCAGTTTGTGAGCCCGAGCCCTGTGTCAGGCTCTGTGCTCACAGCTCAGAGCCTGGAGCCTGCTTCAGATTCTGTGTATGCCCCCCTCTGTCTCTGCCCCTCCCCTTCTCATGCTCTGTCTCTCTCTGTCTCTCAATAATAAATAAACATTAAAAAGAAATTAAACTGACAAACTTTTAGCTAGACTGAAGGAAGGAAGAAAAAAAGACAAAGTTAACACCATGAAAAATTAGAAAATCTGAACACCACTACAGTGATTGAAGAAATTGAATTAAACATTACAAATTGTCAAACTCCATTTTGACATCACTTCACTCATGAATTTTATAAAACACTGAAGAAAGAAATAATATATAAACTTTTTTTTAAGAAAAATAAAGGTTGAAAGAGCAACTCTAAGCTTATTTTATTAGGCCAACATAACCCTGACTTTAAGCTGCACAAAAGTGGCAATATATAACATATTAATTCCAGCTAGATGTACAATATATAATGCAACTTTGCAAGTTGGATTTATCTGAGATGCAAAGGGTGTTTTAACATTTGAAAATTATTCAGTGTAATTTGTTACTTATAAAATAAAAGAGAAAAATATATATGATATCCCTTTCTTAAAGAGACAAAAAAGTATTTGACAAACATCAAAACCCATTCATAGTTAGAAAAAACAACACCACGTAGGTAGAAGGAAAATCTCCCAACCTGATAATGACGAATAACAAAAAATTTAGCACTAATACCATAATGAGCTCTACAGCAACAAAAAAATATTTAATCCAAAAAAAAGTGCCAAGGAGATAGAAATATCAAACTGTTAAAGCAAGAAGAAATCACTTAGTGAGACAGTAAACTAAAACTAAATAAATGGATTTTTCATCATCCGAACCCTTGGTATTCAAAGTCTGGCTATTCAATCTTGGGATTAAATAATAGAAAAGTAAGATGAACTTGTAAGATATTTCTTTCAGATCATATTTGCCATCTTAGCTCTCACGACTTATCTAAACTAATTAGTTAATGCATTCAAATAGTGATGGATGCTTGTATACCAGTGCTTTAAAAACATGCTGTAAAAACTCTATGAAAAGACATCTTGAGACTGGAAATACATTTCCAAATATACACTCAGATTGTAAGTAAAAATTAGAAATAGTATATTCCATAGAAATATTAACCAAGAGCAACTATTAAAGTAAAATTTACAAAATAAGAAAAAAAAAAACCCTGAATTATCAGTGTAGCGATACACTGTTAGAAAGTAAAACTAAAAAAAAAAAAAATCAAGAAATTTATACCTCAGCACAATAAAAGCTATATATGACAATCACACAGCTAACATATATTCAATGGTGAAAAACCAAAAGCTTTCCCTCTAAGGTCAGGAACAAGACAAGGATGTCCATTCTGGCCACCTTTATTTAACATAGCATTGGAGTCCTAGACCAATAAATTGGGCAAGAAAAAGAAATAAAAAACATCCAAATTAGAAAGAAAGAAGTAAAATTGCCACTAGCTGCAGATAACATATATCGAAATCTCTAAAGACTCCACGAAAAAACCGCTGGAACTAATCGATGACTCCAGTAAAGCTGCAGAATATAAAAATATACCCAAAATTATGTTGTGCTTTTATACACTAATAAATGAACTATCAGAAAGAGAAATTAAGAAACCAGTCCCATTTAATATTGCATCAAAAGGAATAAAATATCTAGGAATAAATTCAGCCAAGGATGTGGAAGACCTTTATATTGAAAACTACAAGAGTTTGAGAAATTGGAAAAGACACAAATAAATGGAAAAATATTCCATTCTTGTGGATTGGACAAATTAATATTGTTAAAATGTCCATTTTAACCTAAAGCAATGTACAAATTCATGTAATCTCTATCAAAATTCCTTCCTGTTTATTCTGTTCTGTGCTGCTATTTCTTCCTATTTTGATTCCAACCCAGGCCCCAAGGTATTCTTTATTTTTTTTCTAGCGATGGTTTATAATTCATTCTCTGACCTTACATGTGTCCATTTGACTGAAGCTGAGATCAGCCTTCCTTTCTATCCCCTATGTCACAATGATCCCTTTCAAAGAAAAGATCAACATTTATAATGCCAGAAACACAGTACAGATGCAAGTTGCACTTGTGGCCTTATCTCTCTTGTTCTAACATTTTGATCCCTGTTCCCAGTGCCATTGCCATCCTGCCTTCTGCACAAGCTTTACAGTTACCTTCTGGTACAAACAAGGTAGACATGAAAAGATAAAATAATACAGATTTTGAGGGGCTGTAGAGCAAAATGGTGAGAGAACACAAAATAGTAGCCAGGAGGATGGAGTCTATAACTAGATCACATTCTTTGTAACTAGTTGTGTGAGGATGAGAAATTTACTTAAACTCTGTATTTCAGTTTTGATATTTGTACAGAGGGTTAATAGCATTATATACCTTCTAATAAATTTATAAATATTAAATTAATTCATCTTTTTATGGTGTTTAGAAGTACATAGTAAGTCCCACACAAGTATTAACAAATACTTAAAAAAATGGAATACAAATTGTACTGATGACAACAGACTGTATCTTTTAGAGAAAGTTTTCCTAAAGGAAATTAAATATTCTGTTAGTGTTTATCTTTATTAAATAATAATCTTAGGCAATATGTGAGGAATTGAGGATATATTCTTTGCATGGAATGGGAGGAAAATTCTCAAGACAAGGGGTTGCCCTTCCCACCCCCCCAGCCCGCCAAGGACTTTCCAAAATAGAGAGGGTCAGTTACATTTAGAAGAGGGATCAGCAATTTAAAGGCAGATACAAATAAGAGGACAAGATCTTTTAAGAGACATGAGGTTATGCTTTAGTTTGGGAAGTTCTATAGACCTTTGTTATACAGAGTAAGATCTGTGGACTAAAATTATCATCATTACCTGGAAGCTTACTAGCAATGTAATATGTTGGAGTTTACTCTAGCCCCACTGAATCAAAATTGCTGGGAATGGGTCTGGGCATGTATGTTTTAACGAGCTCTCCATGTTTGTTTAACGGTTCTTATGCACGCTGACCTTGGACTACTGGTCCTTGTTGCACTGTGCCTCATTATCACTGGACTGTAAGAAAATACTCATTAAAATGTACATGCAGTTATCAGTTTGTGCTTAGGAGAATTAGGAGAGACTTCCTATTGTACTGAGAAGTACAGAAGAGGGCAGCCTCTCCTCTGGTTTCAGGCAGGCGAAAGTCGTAGTTATAGAGAAGGTTGCTGAAATTAGGTTGTTGGCTAACAACAAAAACATCAAGTTTGTGGAAGACGAGAAAGCCTGATAATAACCTGAAAGGTTTTTTTCTGAAAACATATGAGGCTAAATCTTTGAAACCTCTCACAAATTGCTGGGTAAAAGGTGTTGGTGAAATTATTTTTGACAAGTAGGCTGTCTGAGGCTCAAGTATTTATATCTTGGTTATGGAAGGAAATGGGACCTTATTTTTCTCAGCACAGAGGAATAAGGCCTCATTCCTCTGTACAGATAGGCCTCATTCCTCTGTGTCTGTTTGTCTATCAATCATCCATCTGTCAATCACTTATCTCACTATCTCATTTAGTGTCATCGCCTCTAAACACCATTTTAGATTGTAACTATATACTGTTTGCTCTGCTTCCTCAATCCTATCCCTCTTCAGTTTATCTTTCACACATCAGTAATGGCAACCTTTCTAAGACCCAAATCTTATATACTTCCCCTTGCTTTCAGATAGATTGAAAACTTGTATGGTAAATAGGCCTTTTTTTGGTTCTTGATCATTGTACTTTGCCAATACCCATACTCTGATCATTAGCAGACCGTTATCTAGTCTTACTGAACATCTTGGCATTCCTAGATAAGTATATTCTGTTATTTATAGATGTTTTCAAAGGTTGACTTCTCTAGACCTTTCAAGTAGAAAACTGATAATTTACTCTCAAGGCAAGTTAGACCTCATCTTCTCCAAATAAAATTGCCCTCCTCAAGATTGGATTAGGTTAGTTTTCCTGAAAACTTGTATTTAAATACATCATAGTATATTGTAATGATTTGTTTACTTCTCTGAATATCTCATTAAATAATAAGCTTCTTAAAAGAAAGTATTGCATTTAATTCATTCATAAGCTCCTGGTGTGTAAATCAATGCCTGACTGGAAGAAGTTTTTCAAAACATATTTGTAAATAAATCAGTGAATAAATGAATGGAAAAATAATGAATGAAGTATGTGTCCCTTAATTAGTTAATATGGTCTGAGCACAGAGAAAAGTAGCTGTGTGTGTAGGCTCAGATTTCAGACCAACACTAGTTCAGGGAAGGGTAAATCAAGGAACTTTAGCTAGCTTCATTATCTGGTCAATTCACATGATGTCCATCTTTTGCTCTGATTCTGTCACCGTATTTATGGCCTCATTTGCCCATGTTCATGCTCCCTTCTTCATGTGGATGAAGTGTTCCAGGTATTTATTTCTAGTACTTCCTAAATTCAAGAAGTCTTCCTACCTCAAGAAGACTGAGAGTGTCCTCCACCATGTAGCATAATCCCTGCTAACATCTAAAAGACTTTCCTAAACTGCAAATGCATAGTTGTCTTTCTGGATATCTGATTTTGAAATGGTCCTGAAATTTCCATCACTAAGTGACTCATCTGTCTAGGAACACACTTATTTTTTTAATGTTTATTTATTTCTTTTGAGGGAAAGAGTGGGTGAGGGGTAAATAGGGAGAGAGAGAGTCCTAAGCAGGCTACGTGCTGTCAGCACAGAGCCTGATGTGGGGCCTGATCCAAGAGATCATGACCTGAGCTGAAATCAAGAGTCGGATGCTTAACCGACTGAGCCACCCAAGAACCCTATCTTTGGTTTCATCCTTCTAATACCCCTTTCCTGCTTCAACTGTCACTATCTTGTTTTTGAACACTATGCCCTGTATATGGATCTCATTTCCATTGGTCTGTGTCTGGTGCCCATACCATCACTGGAACTGAGTCTCTTTCCAGTTTCTTCTCTTGTTACTCTGCTAATCCACCTCAGCACAGAAATAAACAACTTGACTGTCTTTGTATTCTCCACAACACTCAGAACTCAAAACATGGCCAATGCCCAATAATGTCTTGTTATATATCCCATGAATATATATATATAATTTTTCTTCATCCTCCAATTGCTATTTAATTTTAAATAATTAAAAATCCTTTACTATGTGTGACATGATATTTTTAATACAGTATAGATCTTAAAATCAGCTTTGTTATTTAATACCTTTATAACATGAGGTAGTCACTTTATCTCTCTGAGCCCCATCCACAAAATAGTCATAATATATGCCTCTAAAGGATAACATTAACATTGAACTGTGGCGTGTATTTCACATTATTGTCTCATAGTAAATAATCACTATTAAGCGATTATTCCCATTGGCACTATCATCAATATCAGATAAGTTGTACTGAAACCCAGTTAACACATAATAAATGTTATAATACATTAATTTCATTATGCAATATATTCAGTGTATATTAACACATTAGTGCTATGTGTGTGGATATAATATACACTCTTCCTATATTTTTACAATATTCCTCCTAGTAACTTTGGGTTAAAATTTATACTAATTCCTATTTTATAGAAATTCAAATCTTATAGGAACAAAGTTACTTTTCCAAGTTTACACAGATAAATATTGGTGGAGAAAAGACTCAGGGCTGTCTGACATCAATGTCTGTGCTAATACTGGCTAATTTTTAAATGCTAAGAGATTAAAAAGAAAGGAAAAGGAAAAAAGAGAAATATGAAGACTAAGAGGAGAGTGAGAAAGAGGAGGAAAAATTGGGAGATTTCATCTTTATGTAAAGAAAATTAAATCCATTAAAAAGCACTACAGAAGTAGTTTCAATGTTATTTCATCATCTTATATATGTACAATATACATGGATATTCATAATTCCTGATTTGTACTATGTATCAAATTATATCACCTCATCCCTAAAAGGCAATTAGTAATTAATAAAGAAGTCATATCTTGTAGTAAAATTACACTTATCATGAAATTTCAGAAATTAATCAGCCAATGAAGCATATTAAGCTTTTGCAAAGGCTTTCCTGGCCTCATGCACATACAGTATAAGAATTTAAGTAACATAAAATGCATTGAGGGAAGTAATGTCAATGAACATAATAAGGCGATATGTTTGACTTACTTTATTTAAAAGCTAATACCAAAAAAATTAGTCTTGAAGATATGGTAATATGATTTGCATTAAAGTATGCAAATATCATGTGCTTATGAACAAAAAAATAAAAAAATGCTTTAATACAAAATAAAAATGAATTTTTAATGTTTATGGTGCATCAGAATTTATAATACAAGACTATTTTCAAAGAAGACAAATCCTTTAATTTAAAAAAAATTTTTAAATGTTTATTTTTGAGAGAGAGAGAGAGAGAGAGAGAGAGAGACAGAGCATGAGCAGGGGAGGGGCAGGGAGAGAGGGAGACACAGAATCTGAAGCAAGCTCTAGGCTCTGAGCTGTCAGCACAGAGCCTGATGTGGGGCTCGAACTCACGAACCTCGAGATCATAACCTGTGCCAAAGTCAGTGGTCCACCCAACCAACTGAGCCATCCAGGTACCCGGGGGAAAAAAATCTTCAAACTTATTTTTATGAAGACTCCTTTAGGTCATGAGTAATATAAGTAAATATAACTCTAAGCAAAAAATATAGATGATGTTTACTGAAACTTTATTTCCACTTATTTACTTTCTTAACTCAAATTATAAAAGTTATTTTTAACTTAATGTGAAGATTTAATCTTTGTTAAGTCATGTTAGCTGTCAGAGCTTTGAGTTATTCAATTATATAGAGAAAATCCTCAGTTAATAAAAGTTTAATACAATTTAAGCTTCCCAAGACTATTAAATCTCACACCCATAATGTATCAAAAGCACTTGTTAGATATTCAAAGGTAATCTGTAGGCATTCTACAATAATAATGAATGCAAATCTCTGTAGGCATAAAAGGTAATACAAAAATCAGGTAGAGCACATTATAAGCCAGGATGTCCAAAGTTTATCTTCACAGTGCAGCCTCACTGCAACTAAAATAATACCAAAAAATAAATTAAACATACATAATGTCTAAGCACTTGCTTCTAATAATGGGTGGAGCAAGCTTAGCCAGATAACACAGAAGTCTGCTAAATGCACTCTTGGCCAATTTAAATATTTGGTCAATTGCTTGTACTGTAATTTTAAGTGTGTTTGAAGATAAATTTGGTTGTTTACATTTGAATATTGGTTGGTTGACCACGACACAACAGAAATTTGAAAAATTACACTGTATGTTGTTAAATAAAATGAAATGTAATCTATTTAAACCAGATGATGATTTTATCATTAACACTTCTGAAAAAATATCCATTTGTCTTACAAGACATTTACATACTTTAGATGACAAGGTGTTGAAACTAAAAGTGAAAAATTAAATACTGCACTTCTTAAAATGTGTATTTTGATCCTAGGAAAGATGTATAGGAATTCAAAATATAACCTATGGCACAGTCACATAATTAATACATAAACACTAACATTTACTCAAATAACAAATTTTTAAGAATTAATAATATATTGCTAGAAAACATAATTGAGGGGTGCCTGGGTGGCTCAGTCAGTTAAGTGGCTGACTTTTGCTCAGGTCATGACCTCAAGGTTCATGAGTTCGAGCCCCATGTCGGGCTCTGTGCTGACAGTCCAGAGCCTGGAGCCTGCTTAGGATTCTGGGTCTCCCTCTTTCTCTGCTCCTCCCCCACTCACACTCTGTCTCTGTCTCTCAAAAATAAACTTAAAAATATTTAAAGAAAAGAAAATATAATTGAGATGGTGATGAGCTTAATTTAAAACTCTGGATCTTTCATTATGTAGAATGTTATTGGTAAAAGTCATTTGACGAGAGTAAAGGGGGTCTTAGCATGCCTTTTGTCTAATATGAAAACATTGAGGAGAATTTCAGTATTGGTGCTGAAGCTTATCAGCACTGCCAGAGATTGTAATTCATTGATAATTTTAAATGTAAGTTTCTCTTATTTAGTTTTGTTAAAAAGAAAAGACAGATGGAAGTAGACAGTGAAGAAGGAAGGAAGGAAGGGAGGAAGAAGGGAGAGAGGAATGGGGAGGAAGGAAGAGAAATGACATGGTTAAGACTACAGTTCAGCATTTTTTGAAAACAAAGACTTTGAAAAAAACATAAACTCTAATTTGAATTATAAACCAACATTAAACTATGTGACTTAAAAAAACAAAAAAAATATTTTCCTCATCTATTAATAGCTCATAGGTGTTATGTGAATTTTAAAAGACTGTATCAATAAACTCTTGGGACACTATCTCAAGAAGTGAAAGCTATGTAATGAAGATAATAATACAGTCCATAACTAGAAGGTTGTGTTTCGGCAATGAAAAAAAAAAAGATAAAAATCTTCACTCTCAAGGACTTTATACTGTATTATTAGTTTCTCAGGCCCACTGGAATAAAGTACCACAATTTGAGTAGCTTAAAATAACAAAAATACATTCTTTCACTGTTCTGGAAGATAGAAGTCTGAAATCAAGATGCTGGAAGAGTTAATTCTTTCTTAGGGGTCTCAGAAGAATATTGTGCTTCATGCCTCTCTCCCAACTTCTGGTGGTCGCTGGCCATCGTTAGCATGCCTTGGTTAATGGCAGTATAACTCCAGCCTCTGCCTCCTTCCTCACATGGCCTTTTACCTGTGCCTTTTCTCCTGTTCTTATACGGATATTGAATTAATGATCTACCCTACTCCAGTGTAACCTAATCTTGACTTAACCAGTTATATCTGTAATGACTCCACTTCTAAATAATTTCACATTCTAAGGTTCCAGGAAGAACACAAAGTTTTCCAGGCACTAATACAATCACCAAAAACTCTTAAAGGATGAAAATAAGTAATACACAAATATGTAAAATGCATAGTATATTACACAATGCTAATTGCTGGAAATAAAATACAGCACAGAAGGAAAAGGTTGTCATCTTAAATGAGGCGGTCAGGCAAGTTAAACTTAAGGAGAGCCTTACAACATATAGCAGAGGAGTGCTGTGTGAATCGATATACAGCCACATGATATATCAACTAATTAATGTGCAGATAATTCTTAGAAATCAAACTACCACTTCTATGTTCACAATAGCAAAGTTCTAGCTATCTTAACTATCCTAAACTCTCTCAACGTTTTGTCTTTGGAACTTAATCAGCTAACTCTTAAGGGGAAACCTGATACTGAATATCAGGCTTACTTCTCTGCATTCTGTTAGCTCCTGTGCCTTGGTCACTAAGGACCTGGCTGTTTAATAACCTTAAACTGCAACTTTTATCTCCCCTTGGATTGCCTAAACAATTCTGGCTTCTGTCTCACTGAAGCCTTTATCTGTCCAGATTCTCATCAGTCTTTTTCTCCATAGAAGAATCAGCAGATTCCCAAGAGGAAGAGTGGTGTGCAAAAGATTCCACTTGGCTCAATGAGCTTCTTCTGTTCTCATTGGCATCTGGCTGCCTTGCAAGATATTTGTTGTATTCAGACAGTCTTCTCTATTTATGTTTATTTTTTTAAGTGTTTTTTTTTAATTTTTTAAATGTTTATTTATTTTTGAGACAGAGAGAGGCAGAGCATGAACGGGGGAGGGTCAGAGAGAGAGGGAGATGCAGAATCCAAAGCAGGCTCCAGGCTCTGAGCTGTCAGTACAGAGCCCGATGTGAGGCTCGAACTCACGGACCGTGAGATCATGACCTGAGCTGAAGCCAGACGCTTAACTGACTGAACCACCCAGGAGCCCCAGTTTTCTCTATTTAAATATGTTTGAGTGATGGAAATTTTAGTCTTCTCAGACTTTTTTCCTATTAAGTAGCAGCTGAAGTGCTACTGAACTTTTAATCCATTATGATGGCTTTACCATCTGATTCTCTGTTTTGTCATCTTTCTTCTCCCTAACCCAACTAATTTTGCTATAGTCTCTTTGGCTCATTGTTCTCTAGCTAGATCTGTTTAAGGTCTTTGAACGTATTAGGCTTTTCTCATATTGGGACATTTGCCCGTGTGAGGCTGGAAATAACTCCATACCTGGCTCTATCTATAGCTTTTTGCATTTTATCCTTTAGATCACAGCTGAAATTTAAAATGTCATTGAGAGACTTATTCTGGCATAAGTTTTAAGTAAAGTATATTCTCACCTACCAATTATCTTTCTCAGATGTTGGTCACTTTCATTAATAAAGTGTATCATGACTTTTATGGCATTTTTGTTGTCTTACTTATCCCAAGAATATAAAACGACCATGAAATAAGAAACTTTGTCTTCCTTATTTTCCATTTTAACATTAGTTCCTGGTACTGTGCTCGATATATAAGTATTAAACAAATATTTGTTGAATTAATTTTAAAATCCTATTGAACAAATGGAATATGAGCCGGTTCAGATACATAAATGCATCATGGTTTTGCATGAAATTAAACTTGATGCAATTCATCAAAAAAGAAAGGGAAGTGTTTGACTCAAACAACATTAGAACCTCCATTTTAGGAATCAGAACAGATCTTCCTCCTTGTCAGGTTACCCAATGAAATCACACAATCTCTAAACTATTGTGAAACTTTACAGGAATTTTGAGGCAATAATAAATAAGTAATTTCTATAGTCATGTGAGTACAGATTAATGATTTTAATTTACTAGTAACACTTTTTGGAAAGGCAGGTTTTAAAATCATGCATGCATCATGTATGCATTACATTTTAGGAAATAATTTTATTTTCTTAATTAAAAATTTAAATATTGTTTTAAGACCTCATTCTCTACACATTCTCCCTAATTTTAGCTTTTAGTCATCATGTCAACATCTTCTAGAGTTTCTGAACTTCAGCTTCTCAATTTCTAGTACTCAACCAGTTATCCCCCAAATTTGTATTTTTATTCTCACTTTTCTCTCCATATGAGTGACTCTCCATCCTCTTTAAACCTGTATATTCATTCATACATGTATATTCATTCAACAAATACATATTTACAAAGAAACTGCAATGTTCCAGAAAAGTGCTAAATCGTAGTGATAATATGGTGACAATACAATGGTAATATTTTCACTTCGTTTCTACTCTCACAGAGCTTATGGTCATATGAGTTATATAGTTAGTTGAGATGGACATTAATAGAAAATAGGAAATTTCACTGTAGAAGATAATATGAAATGTATATGCACAATATTATATATTTAGTAGATAATTTCACATTATCAAGGATGTTGGAATAACCTTCTTTAGGTATTTAATGTGTTAATTTATACAGTATTTAATCAATCCTCTCATGCTATAAATATGAAGAGTTAACATTATTTTATACACCAAGAAAGAAAATGTATATAAGTTAAACTTTACCACTATCTTTTATTATTTAAAATTTTTATTTCATACTATTGAGTGGTTTAGATGCATTTAGACAGTTGTTTAACATGTAACTCCTGCGCATATACTCATTAAATGGCAACTCTTTAAATTGGCTTTTCTAAGTCACTTCCTACTTATTGTCATCAGTAACATCTTTTCCCACACAATATGATCTTTTGTAGCATCAACGGATTGTTGGCACAATCCTTTTTTGCACAATTGAAAACCTGCTGATGATACAGCATTTCTTGCAATATTTTTCCATCTATTCTTTTTCCAGAATGTTTTTCCAAGACACTGACCCCTATTCTATAAATTGGTTGCTGCTACTTCCTTATTTCTGAAATGACCTTTCATCTTTCTCTCAGTAAGTTCACGTATATCTAAATTTTAAACCCTTTTTGTTTAAGGCATAGGAAGTCTCTGACAAATTGATATTCATGTTTTCATAATGATACTGAACAATATGTGACCAGCCTCTCATTACTTTAAAATACCTTTCATCTCTTCTGTGGGATTTGGTCAATTCTTCTGTCTTGACTTTCTTTGCTCAGTTTGTAATTATCCATATTTTTGCACATACCTCAGCAGCAAAATATAACAAAGTTTTATCTGCTTGCAGGCATTGTCCTTGGTTTTCATTAAGCACTTGGTTGTTTCCTTGAAATAAATAATTAAATTGTAATTATTATTCTGACAATGATTATTTGCTTCAGTCATAGAAGTTATTTCTCTCTACTCTGTTTTAGTGCCTTTCTGAATTAAAATGACTTAGTATCTCAATCTAATTTATAATGTCATCCTTTCAAAGACATTTGAAAAGCAATTAAATAGAGGCAATGTATAACAACAATAACATAATTCAATTGAAATGTCAAAAATATGAAAAGCCATGGTCAAGTTTGTGTATTGTACGCATGCATGGCTCATACAATTATATTCTGACTGACAACTAACAATAGTTGTGCAATGCCAAAGTTTTCAGATGTATCCCATGGTCAGAGATGTTAAAATATGAAAAAAAAATGGATATGAGAAAACTAAAAGGAGTTCCGCTTCTGTTCAGGATGTGGAAATTTGCACCAGACCATTGCACACAGTGAGAGCAGTAGTTATTTTCCTGTTTATGGGCATGTGTGATTCTGAGCACTCTTGGAAGATGGGGTTGCCATCTGTAAAATAACTGGGTTGGTGAAAATAAAATGAAGGAAGTTTCAATGGCCTTGTAACCAGATTAGAACACATGACTGGTTTCCCCATCCAATGTTTTCACCCTGACGATGTTGTTGAGTGCTTAGGTGACGCTTGTAGACACTGGGCTGAAGAGAAAGAGGCAGTTACCAACAGTTCTGTCATCAAGACATTTAAAATCACAAGTGAACTTAGGTCAACTATATATACATCCCAGCCCTGACCTACTTCAATTCCAAATAGATCTAAGTATTCAGCCCTTACTCTACTTTTCTAATAGTGAAAGACACTTGCCTTCTCTGTGGAAAGAAAAAAAACATAAATTTGGTGCCAGGATTCTTTCATATGGACAGGTTAACATATAAAGAAATAAATAAATGAGATTCAGAAAAACAGAAATAAATATAACAACACAAGCAGGATAAAAGATAGCTAAATTGTTGGAATTAGTAAAATATAAACAAACAAATAAATGATATTAGTCTGAGTGAATAAAAGGATACATTTAAACAAAGAAAATATCTCTGAAAAAAACTAAAAGAACATTCTATAATTGAAAATTAAATATTTGAAACCAAGAAATCATTGTTAGGATTTAATTGGAATTCACCAGAACACTGAACATAGGATCAGTGAAATCAAAGACAGGTTGATAAGAATTTTCTGAACTGAATCACAGACAGGAAAAACAGAATGACAAAGATGGAACTGATGATAGGTTTGTGAGACACTATTGAAAGGCTTTAAAGATCTGTATGATGACAAATTAGACATACCAGATAAAATGGAAAAAAAAATCTGAGAAATACACAAATTACCCATGTTGGTTTAAGAAGAAATAGAAAATTTCAACAGAGCTAAAACAACTAAACAGATCGAATCACTAACCATTAATTCCCAGCAAAGAAAAGTTCAGGACCATATGGCTTCACTGGTAAAATTCTATTAAACATTTAAGGAAAAATTAACCACAATCCTTCTCAAACTTTTCCAAAAACATTAGAAGAGGAAAAAACTCTTCCTAAGTCATTCTATAAAGCCAGCATTACCCAGGAAGAAAACTTTATAAACCTAGTGAATACAGAGTCAAAAATCTTCAACAAAACACTAGCAAACCAAATCCAATAGGATGCAAAAATTAGTATACACCACGGCAAAGTGGAATTTATTCCAAGATTACAGGGGTGATTCAATGTAAGAAAGTTAATAAAATGTAATATATCACATTAATGGAATGAAGGGAAAAAATCATCATCTCAACTGATGAAGAAGTAATTTGAAAAAAAAAAATCCAACATTTCATGGTAAAAACAAACACTCAGAAGCCTAAGGAAAAAAGAGAACTTCCACATGATAAAGGGTATTTATGAAAAAAATCTTGCTAGCAAGATACTCAATAGTGAAACACTGAAAGCTTTTCCCTTAAGATCAGTAATTTGACAAGAATATCCTCTTCCATAGCTAGTATTCAACATTAACTGGAAGTTCTAGCCAGAGCAATTAGATAAGCAAGAGAAATAAAAGGTATCCAAATTTCAAAGGAAGAAATTCTTTAAAATCTCTACACATGGCATGATCTGATATATAGAAAATGGAAAAGAATCCACAAGAAAATTCTAGAGCTGATAAGTGCATTAAACAAAGTTGCAGGGAACAAGGTAAACACAAAAAAGAATTGTGTTTCTATTCCATAGCAGAGGAACAAAATTTATTATGAGAAATTGACTCACATGATATGAGACTGAAAAGTCTCACTGCACTATCTGCTTTCTGCAAGCTGGACACCCAATAAATCTGGTGGTGTAATTCAGTCTGATTCAAAGGCCTGGGAACTTGGAGAGCCAATGATGTACATTCCATTTTGAGGATGGACGCTGGAGTCAGGTGGGCAAAAAGGGGCAAAGTTCTCCTTCCTTGGCCACTTGTTCTATTCAACACCTAGATGAATTGGATGATGCCCACCCACATTGGAGAAGACCATCTATTGAGTCTACCCATTCAAATACAAATCTCATCCAGAAACACCCTCACAACTACACCCAGAAATAATGTTGAATCTGGGTACCATGTGACCAGTCAAGTTGACACATAAAATTAACCACCGCACAGACCTTTGTTAAATTTTATCACTTTCTAGTCTAACTTCAGGGATCCCAGGAATGATAAAGGACATAAGAATACATAGTGGACAGAACCAAACTGATTAAGAATATCTGAATCTAAGGTTATAGTTATAATACCAAGAATCTGGAGAAATTTAATAGTAATTGCCAATTGTAGTCATGGTGTTGAACTATTAAAAAGATGTTATACTCATGCCATTGTTTTGGAGCATAAATCAGAGTTTATGAAATAATCTAACAGAAATTTAAATTAAATTCATTTTAAATATTCAATAGAAAAATAAATTAAAAAATATAAGATAAGAGTAGGACAAAAGAAGAGGACAAATGAATTTCAAAAAGAACCAAACAGGTGCACCTGGGTGGCTCAGTCAGTTAAGCTTCTGACTTCAGCTCAGGTCATGATCTCACAGCTGGTGAATTTGAACCCTGCATGGGGATCTGTGCCCACAGCTCAGAGCCTGGAGCCTGCTTCGGATTCCGTGTCTCTGTCTCTCTCTGCTCCTCACCCACTAGTTGTCTCTCTCTCTCTCTCTCTCTCTCTCTCTCTCTCTCTCTCTCTCAAAAATAAACATTAAAATAATACAAGAAAAGAACCAAACAGAATTCTAGAAATGTGAACAGATATAATGAAAAGTGAATAACTAAATTGTATTATAGAATAAGTAGAACAAAGAATTAAAAACAGAATGAGATGCAGAAAGAAAAGAAATATTGAAAACACTAAAATAAGTTTAGAAATATATGATATCTAAATTGAATATTTAAGAATAAGGAAATGATTAGGATAGGGAGACTCAATTTTCACAAATGTAATGTCTATGTTGCTCACTGTTGCAATCTCAATGCTTGACACATTTCTATCATCCAGAATATATCAATAAATATTTATTTCATAATAAAAGTTTCTAACAAGTATTGGAACTTAGTACAAGCCCACATTATCACCTGTAGTTCCCATAAAAGAATTTAGAGGCACCTGGGTATCTCAGTCAGTTAAGCATTGGGTTCTTGATTTCTCCTCAGGTCATGATCTCATTATTCATGGGATCAAGCCCTTGTTGGGTTCTGCACTGACAGCATCGAGCCTACTTGGGATTCTCTCTCTCCCCCTCTCCCACTCACACACACACACACACACACACACACTCTCTCTCTCTCTCTCTTTCTCTCTCAAAATAAATAAATAAACTTAAATAAAAAGAATCTGAATGCCAGTGTGGTGAATTTATTATATAATATATAATATATAATATTATAATATATAATATAATATAACATAACATCACATAACATAATATAATAAACATATTCAATAGTTACTGCATACTCTGTGAAAAACAGGGAGCTGAGTGTTATATAAAAATCTTACCAATTAGGTTCTCTTATTACCTCCATTTTATCCATAAAAATATTGAGAGTTTGAGAAATATATTAAGTAAATCACTCCAATTGGAATCTTTTAAGTTACCGGAACACAGATGTTTCTTATTTCAAATTTCTTTGCTATTTAGAATTATACATACTTTGCCCCTACTTTTAGAAAACATTAAGTACCCGGGAGGGTGGGTATTTCTTGCACCTAATAAGTATACTTTTTGACTTTTTTATCATTCTGTTTATTTAAAAAAAAATTTAACGTTTATTTATTTTTGAGACAGAGAGAGACAGAGAATGAACGGGGAAGGGGCAGAGAGAGGGAGACACAGAATCGGAAGCAGGCTCCAGGCTCTGAGCCATCATCCCAGAGCCTGAAGCGGTCTCAAACTCATGGACCGCGAGATCGTGACCTGAGCTGAAGTCGGACACTTAACCGACTGAGCCACCCAGGCACCCCATCTATCATTCTGTTTATTACAGAATTCTCCCTTTAGGAGAAGTTTGGAATATTTTTTTTTCTTTTTGGAATAGAAGAACCCAAAATAAATGTCATGTGTTTTAAACAACCAAAATTATAGTACAATTCCTAAAGACTCTCATAATTTTATCTTTTACCATTTCAAATTTACTTTGAGGTGTAATAACTAACTTTTTAATCTGTATTATTAGAAGAGGAGTCAGAGCAATGATAAGTTTGTAAAACAAGATATATAAGCAAATGTTGAAAGTCCTGATAATATATAATAAGGAAGAGAGAAGACTTATACATACAGAAGCATGATGTCTCTTCAAATAATTAAAATTCTCCCAAAAGAGAAGGAGTTTAAATTTATTTTGTAGCATTCCAAACAGCAGAACTGGTGTCAGTGAAGGGAGAATATCTAGTTTCAACTAATAAAGACATTTTATTTTTCTATGTGTTTATTTATTTATTTTGAGAGAAAGAGACAGAGCACAAGCAGGGGAGGGCCAAGGAGAGAAGGAGAAGGAGAATCCCAAGCAGGGTCTGCACTGTCAGTGCAGAGTCCAACACTGGCTCAATCCTGTGAACCATGAGCTCATGACCTGAGCTGAAATCAAGAAAGCTGGATGCTTAACCAACTGATTCATCGAGGTGCCCCCAGTTGATAGAGACATTTTAAATAGGAGACCTCTCTGTGTATGCAATGTTTGGTCCTTGGAAGTGGTATGCCTTATCCTCTTCCTTCAGGATGATTACATGATGATGTTTCCCATAATACAGTGGGGGATATGTGTGTGAAAGATGGTTTTACAAGATGACTTTAAAGGCTCCCAAATTTAAGAACTGGATTCATTACAATCAATGTTTCAAAGTGCACATGAGAGTGTGTATAGAAACGCAACAGATTTCTGCATGTTGGTTTTGTATCCTATGATTTTACCAAATTTGTGTATCAGTCCTAGCAATTTTTTTGTGGAGTCTTTTGGGGTTTCCACATAGAGTATCATGTCGTCTGTTAGTGAAAGTTTGACTTCTTCCATGCTGATTTGGATGCCTTTTATTTCTTTTTGTTGTCTGGTGACTGAAGCTAGGATTTGCAGTACTATGTAAAATCATGTGGTGAGGGGCGCCTGGGCGGCGCAGTCGGTTAAGCGTCCGACTTCAGCCAGGCCACGATCTCGTGGTCCGTGAGTTCGAGCCCCGCGTCAGGCTCTGGGCTGATGGCTCAGAGCCTGGAGCCTGTTTCCGATTCTGTGTCTCCCTCTCTCTCTGCCCCTCCCCCATTCATGCTCTGTCTCTGTCTGTCCCAAAAATAAATAAACGTTGAAAAAAAAATTTTTTTTTAAAAATAAAAAAAAATAAAAATAAAATCATGTGGTGAGAGTGGACATCCCTGTCTTGTTCCTGACCATCAAGGAAATGGGTTTTTTTCACCATTGAGGACAATATTAGCGATGGGTGTTTCTTATCTGGCCTTCATGATATTGAGGTGTGTTCTCTCTATCCCTATTTGTTGAGGGTTTTTATTAAGAATGGATGTAGTGCTTTGTCAAATGTTTTTCAGCTTTGGTTTAGAAGATCATATCATTTTCATCCTTTCTTTTATTAATGTGGTGTATCATGTTGACTGATTTGTCAACATTGAATGTTATTTGCAGCCCGGGAATAAATTCCACTTGATTATGGTGAAGAATTCTTTGAATGTACTGTTGGATTTAATTAGTTAGTATTTTGTTAAGAACTGTTGCATCCAGGGGCGCCTGGGTGGCGCAGTCAGTTAAGCGTCCGACTTCAGCCAGGACACGATCTCGCGGTCCGGGAGTTTGAGCCCCGCGTCAGGCTCTGGGCTGATGGCTCAGAGCCTGGAGCCTGTTTCCGATTCTGTGTCTCCCTCTCTCTCTGCCCCTCCCCCATTCATGCTCTGTCTCTCTCTGTCCCAAAAATAAATAAACGTTGAAAAAAAATTTTTTAAAAGAACTGTTGCATCCATGTTCATCAGGGATATTGGCCTGTAGTTCTCTTTTTTAGTGGAGTCTTTGTCTGGTTTAACTCATAATTGTATAGACTATTACAAAAATTATTTAAAAATTTTGTTGTTTATTTCTTTTAAGAGAGAGGGGGGAGGGGCAGAGAGAGAGGGAAAGAGAGAGAATCCCAAGCAGACTTTGAGCTGTCAGCAAGGAGCCTCATATGGGGCTCCAACTCACAAGCCATGAGATCATGACCTGAGCTGAAACCAAGAGTCAGTTAATGACTGAACCACCCAGGCAACCCAGTTACAAAAATTCTTAAAAGAAATTTAGAGATGAGACCAAAGCTTTGTGTGTCTCTTGAAATAGAAATTTGCTTTTATGGATTATTATTTCTATAGATTGTCTTTTATGATTTTTATTTTAATTTCTGAAGGTTGAAAAATGTAGAATTATGTAAATAGTGAACAAAATGTCCATATAGCATATTATATGTCTATTAAATCTGTGTGTATTTTCTGTGCTTTTCCTCTTAAAAGATACTGTGTATAGAGTGATATTCATCAATAATATCTGAGTAGTGGGCCTATAGATAAATTTTCTTTCTTCTTTGTAGATCTTTATGTTATTGTGTTTTTATATTTGTGATAAAGATCGATGCTTACAGGAATTCATTAAATAGGGTATTAAAAGCTTTTCTAAAAGGATGAAGAGCAGACATCAAAGATGAGAAAATTTTATTCAAATAACATAAAATAAGAAGGAATTTTAGGTATAGAATAAAATGTAAGAAGTCTTAAAATGGTAAAAAGATATGTTTGAACAACTAATTTAAATCATATCTAGGTGGAGGCTGTTGAGTGAGGAGCAATTTTCTAAGCCAATTTTATAGAATTGGTGTCAGATTATGTAAGACATTAAGACCATGGTGAAGAGTTTGATTTTTTTTTTCTTGAAAGTGCTGGCAGCGGAAGGGCAGAAGGAAAGGGAGAGAGAGAATTTTAGTCTCCATGCCCAACGTAGAGCCCATCACTTGGCTCAGTCTCACAACAGTGAGATCATAACCTGAGCCTAAATCAAGAGTTAGACACATAACCAACTGAGCCACCCAGACACCCCAAAGAGTCTAATTTTTATCTTAACTGTACATAATTCAATTTTCATTTTAAGCAGCTCATTCAGACTTATGAGTGGTGAATGGACTATAGTGGAAACCAGGGAGACCAGTTGCAAGCTGTTGTACAATACAGAAATTATGTTATGTGGGCCCAGCCTAGGATGGTAGCAATGCAGATAGATTATCTAAGTTTAAATATTTTTGGAACAGACCCTGAGTGGAAAGCTAGGTAAATGGAGAAATCAAAGATGATTCCTGAACTTACGTCTTGAACAAAAGAGTAAATGAGGATGCACTTCTTAAAATGGGATAAGAAATGGGAAGGTGGTAAATAAAGCCTGTGAGCAAATATTTGCATTTTGGGACATCTACTGTTTGAGATTTGGCATACATGCAAGTGGAGGTGTTAAGAAGGTAGCAAGAATTTGGGGCGCCTGGGTGGCTCAGTCAGTTAAGCACCTGACTTCAGCTCAGGTCGTTATATCATGGTTGTGAGTTTGAGCCCCTCATCGGGCTCTGGGATGATAGGTCAGAGCCTGGAGCCTGCTTCAGATTCTGTGTCCCCCACTCTCTCTGCCCCTGCCCTGATCATGCTCTGTCTCTCTCTGTCAAAAATAAAATAAAAACATTTAAAAAATGAAAAAAAAAAAGAAAGTGGCAGGAATTTGAGTTCAGGGTTTGGAGAAGATTTGATTAGATGAATATAATTAGCACCATCCTGCAAGTGTATATCCAAAATAACATGATTCTTTAAAAGATAACACCTTAATATGGGAATACTAAGCAATAGCATATTAAGAAGCAGGTAACCTACAAAGATTAAAAACAAACACACTAGGGGCACCTGGGTGGCTCAGCCAGTTAAATGACTGACCTCGGCTCAGGTCATGATTTCATGGCTCATGGGTTTGAGCCCTTCATAGGGCTCTGTGCTGATAGTTTGGAGCCTGGAGCCTGTTTCAGATTCTGTGTCTCCTTTCTCTGCCCCTTCCCCACTCGTGCTCTCTCTCTGCCTCTCAAAAATAAATAGTCATTAAAAAAGAAACTACAGGGGCGCCTGGGTGGCGCAGTCGGTTAAGCGTCCGACTTCAGCCAGGTCACGATCTCGCGGTCCGGGAGTTCGAGCCCCGCGTCGGGCTCTGGGCTGATGGCTCAGAGCCTGGGGCCTGTTTCCGATTCTGTGTCTCCCTCTCTCTCTGCCCCTCCCCCGTTCATGCTCTGTCTCTCTCTGTCCCAAAAATAAATAAAAAAAGGTTGAAAAAACATTAAAAAAA